>NC_056727.1:1069760677-1069933177 GCF_019279795.1 Protopterus annectens
ATACAGTATTGGTTAGTTCAGAGCACACTCAGAAAAAGAGGAGTGGCTATTTTATGGAATAAAAGTATGCCCATTCCTAAAACCATTAAGTCTTATCAGGATGACAAAGGAATGTTTTGTATGGTTACAATACAAATTAATGGGAAGACTTACACTTTAATTAATGTATATTGGATACCTGGAATTGGTATTAATACAGTGAAACATCATCTTGATAAGATCATATCATTCTCTATAGGAGATATTATTTTAGCTGGTGACTTTAATTGTATACTACATGAAAGTGATACTACCACTATAGGAAAGAGAAGAATTACATCTAATGCAAAACATTTAAAGGATTTTGCTAATTCTTATCATTTGAATGATATTAATAATCAGATAGATTCAAAATCATTACCATACACCTTTTTTCTAACAGATACAAAACTTATTCAAAAATAGATAGGGTCTTTATTTCTAACCAGATGGTAACAGATTTAATTAATTCCAAAATCATTTCATGTCCTATATCTGATCATAATTCAATTGTTTTTGAATTCATGATAAAAAATACTCATAATGTTCAGATCAAAAGGATACCAGCATACTTAACTCAACTAAAAGACTATAAAGAATATATACTTTCAGAAGTAAAACATTTTTAGACATAAATAACACTCCTGAAGTCTCCATTGTTTATGTTTGGGATGCCTTAAAATCATATCTATATGGACAAAGTATCAGATGGTATAATAATAAAAGGAAATCTTGGGATAAGGAATTGTTAGATATTCAAAGTAAATTAGACTCTTATAAACATAATAATAAAGAAAATATTATGGACAAGAAAGTTATTGAAGAAATAAACAAACTAAATGAGAAATACAAAGAAATTTTAACTCATAAAGTTAAAATAACTTTAGAGAATACAAGTTTTGTCTTATTCAATAAGCCCCAAATACTTACATAGACTTAAAAATAAAACAAAAAGGTTGAATAAACAAAACCATATCAAAGAAATCTTTTCTCTAAGGAAAAGAAGAATGTTTCTAGTATACCAGAAATACTAGATGAATTTAGAAATCACTTTCACAAAATTAACCATAATAATATTAACATGGAACCTAAAGATAAAATAAAGGAGTTTATAACCACAAATATGAATAAAAGCTTAATAAACAACAGATTAAACTATTGGACAAGAGTATTTCATATACAGAAGTTATTACACAAATAAATAAGCTTAAATCAAACAAAGCACCGGTAATGATGGTATTATACCAGAGATATATAAAATCCTTTCTAAAAATACATATTCATTAATACATAAGGTTTTTATTTTGGCCCAAACTGAGTTAATAACCCCCATCTTGGCAATATACATTTATTTCACCAATTTTAAAACCTAATAAAGATCCAACTAGATGTTCTTCATATCGGCCCATCTCATTACTTAATGTTGATTATAAAATGTTTATGAATATCTTTGCTGATAGATTGAAGACAATCATTCCCGCATTATAGATATAGATCAGACAGGCTTCATTGTAAATAGAAATACTTTTGATAATATAAGAAGAACTTTAACATTAATAGATTTTGCAAATAGGAAAAGAAAGATTTAACACTTATTAGTCTTGATATAAGTTCAGCATTTGATTCAGTAAGTTGGGACTATCTGTTTACCTTAATGAAGTGCACAAACTTCTCGGATGCATTTGTAAATCTAATTGAACATTTATACAAAGGAACGCTGGCTTATATTAAGGTAGGAACATATGTTTCACAAAAAATACCCATTCTTAAAGGTACAAAACAAGGATGTCCACTTTCTCCACTATTATTCACTTTAGTAATGGAGC
This sequence comes from Protopterus annectens, assembly GCF_019279795.1. Taxonomy (NCBI): domain Eukaryota; kingdom Metazoa; phylum Chordata; order Ceratodontiformes; family Protopteridae; genus Protopterus; species Protopterus annectens. The sequence continues at coordinate 1,069,762,522 of NC_056727.1, forward strand.
CTTGGGCTAATTTGATCAGAAACAGTACTGACATAGAGGGTTTTGAAATAGATGAAAATACAACATCCAAAATTCAACTTTTTGCAGATGATGTTCTAATTACATCAGCAGGATCTAATTCTTCTATACAGTCTCTATTTGATAACATGATGAATTTTAAAAGTATTTCTGGTTTAATATTCAATGAAGAAAAACTAAAATACTACCTATATATATACACTAAAAAATATTCTCATTAGTGATTTTACTAAATATGTACCCAATTCAGGTCAGATAACTTATTTAGGTATAATACTATCTAAAGATATTAAATCTATTATATATAATAATTATAATACCTGTTTTCTTAATATACAAAATCTTTTAATACCTGGAATAATATGTTTTTACTATGGAGGAGAGACTTACAATTATTAAAATGATAATATTCCCAAGATTTTATACTTAATACAATCAATAATACTTCCACCTACAAAAATAATTATCAAGAAACTGAACACACTAATGTTAAATTTCTTATGGGCACCTAATAGACCTAGGATTGCATTAAAGAAACATACTAATAGCTGGTCTCAAGGGGTATTTCTTTTCCAGACTTTAATTTATATACTATCTCTTCTATTGTAAAAGTTATTACTTTATTAATAGATCAGTCATATGTCACAAAATGGAAAGATTATTGGGAGCTAATTAGTATACACTTCATGAAAATCTCCTTAACACATAAAAATATGATTGTAAATAACTCCATGTTATGGTTACTAAAGGAATTTTGTACTTCACCTATTACACCTAAACATATGGTTTGTTACCCATTAAATATTATTATTAGTTATCGTAACTTTATATTCATGCACCCTAAGTATAGGGAATGGAATTTTATTGTATTTCCTATAATGTATACTCAGGGTATGCTTTTGTCATCTACTTCTGAAGGAACTCATTTAGCTATAGATAATGATCTAAAGTACTGGTATCAGTTGATATCTGATAATAAAGTTAAAAATCTAGATTTCTTAAAACAAGAATTTGATCTAAGAGAAACTTGCTGGTTAGAGGTTCAGACCTTTAGACAACATCTCATTAATAAAATAGATTTAATGTCTATAACTGTTAAAGAATCTATTCCAACACTGATTGATTACTTGATATTAAATTTACAACATAAAGTTTCTGATAAAGGTAAACTTTCATACATACATAAAGTTATCAGACAAGAAACTTTTACAGTGTAGATTCATACTGGAATTATTTCACTTCTATTAATGGGGACCCACCAAATCAACAAGATAAACAATATATATTGAATCTGCTTATAGAACTACGCCTTCCATTGTCTGGAGACTTTATACATGGAAATTTTACATAGATCTTTTATACACCTTTGATGATGAATAAAATAAATAATAAAGATAATCTATGTAAGAGATGTAATGTAGAAATTAATGCTGACTGGGCTCATATGTTTTATGACTGTATAAAATTGAAAGAATACTGGAAGTCAATTAATGAATTTTTGCAGGCTCTTTTACAGATAATTTCATTATTTCTAAATCTCTTATATTATTCAACACACCTGTACCTCAAAGTGTTAAAAAGGTTAAGCTTCCCTTGTTATGGTCTATTCTAGCAGTGGCTAGGAAAATAATAACTAGAAATTGGATTTCAGATACACCTCCTTCGTTCAATGAATTTAAAAATGTTATGAATATAGTGTGCCATATGGAAATAAACACAATTAGGACTAGAACAAATAGAAAACAATCTTATTTTATTGTATGGGATAATTTACAAAATTTGTTAAAAAATTTTAATTTCAATAGCATGGTATTTTAGTTTAATTAATTGATCTGATTGTAGTGGATGTCTTTGTAAATACTTTAGTTGTTTTGTTGAATATTATAATAATACCTATTTTAATTACTTGTATAAAATTGTTATGATATTTCTCTTATATGTTAAAACAATAAACCTGTTTTGAAAAAAAAAAAAAAAGAGGAGTGGCTATTTTATGGAATAAAAGTATGCCCATTCCTAAAACCATTAAGTCTTATCAGGATGACAAAGGAATGTTTTGTATGGTTACAATACAAATTAATGGGAAGACTTACACTTTAATTAATGTATATTGGATACCTGGAATTGGTATTAATACAGTGAAACATCATCTTGATAAGATCATATCATTCTCTATAGGAGATATTATTTTAGCTGGTGACTTTAATTGTATACTACATGAAAGTGATACTACCACTATAGGAAAGAGAAGAATTACATCTAATGCAAAACATTTAAAGGATTTTGCTAATTCTTATCATTTGAATGATATTAATAATCAGATAGATTCAAAATCATTACCATACACCTTTTTTCTAACAGATACAAAACTTATTCAAAAATAGATAGGGTCTTTATTTCTAACCAGATGGTAACAGATTTAATTAATTCCAAAATCATTTCATGTCCTATATCTGATCATAATTCAATTGTTTTTGAATTCATGATAAAAAATACTCATAATGTTCAGATCAAAAGGATACCAGCATACTTAACTCAACTAAAAGACTATAAAGAATATATACTTTCAGAAGTAAAACATTTTTAGACATAAATAACACTCCTGAAGTCTCCATTGTTTATGTTTGGGATGCCTTAAAATCATATCTATATGGACAAAGTATCAGATGGTATAATAATAAAAGGAAATCTTGGGATAAGGAATTGTTAGATATTCAAAGTAAATTAGACTCTTATAAACATAATAATAAAGAAAATATTATGGACAAGAAAGTTATTGAAGAAATAAACAAACTAAATGAGAAATACAAAGAAATTTTAACTCATAAAGTTAAAATAACTTTAGAGAATACAAGTTTTGTCTTATTCAATAAGCCCCAAATACTTACATAGACTTAAAAATAAAACAAAAGGTTGAATAAACAAAACCATATCAAAGAAATCTTTTCTCTAAGGAAAAGAAGAATGTTTCTAGTATACCAGAAATACTAGATGAATTTAGAAATCACTTTCACAAAATTAACCATAATAATATTAACATGGAACCTAAAGATAAAATAAAGGAGTTTATAACCACAAATATGAATAAAAGCTTAATAAACAACAGATTAAACTATTGGACAAGAGTATTTCATATACAGAAGTTATTACACAAATAAATAAGCTTAAATCAAACAAAGCACCGGTAATGATGGTATTATACCAGAGATATATAAAATCCTTTCTAAAATACATATTCATTAATACATAAGGTTTTATTTTGGCCCAAACTGAGTTAATAACCCCCATCTTGGCAATATACATTTATTTCACCAATTTTAAAACCTAATAAAGATCCAACTAGATGTTCTTCATATCGGCCCATCTCATTACTTAATGTTGATTATAAAATGTTTATGAATATCTTTGCTGATAGATTGAAGACAATCATTCCCGGCATTATAGATATAGATCAGACAGGCTTCATTGTAAATAGAAATACTTTTGATAATATAAGAAGAACTTTAACATTAATAGATTTTGCAAATAGGAAAAGAAAGATTTAACACTTATTAGTCTTGATATAAGTTCAGCATTTGATTCAGTAAGTTGGGACTATCTGTTTACCTTAATGAAGTGCACAAACTTCTCGGATGCATTTGTAAATCTAATTGAACATTTATACAAAGGAACGTTGGCTTATATTAAGGTAGGAACATATGTTTCACAAAAATACCCATTCTTAAAGGTACAAAACAAGGATGTCCACTTTCTCCACTATTATTCACTTTAGTAATGGAGCCTTGGGCTAATTTGATCAGAAACAGTACTGACATAGAGGGTTTTGAAATAGATGAAAATACAACATCCAAAATTCAACTTTTGCAGATGATGTTCTAATTACATCAGCAGGATCTAATTCTTCTATACAGTCTCTATTTGATAACATGATGAATTTTAAAAGTATTTCTGGTTTAATATTCAATGAAGAAAAACTAAAATACTACCTATATATACACGAAAAAATATTCTCATTAGTGATTTTACTAAATATGTACCCAATTCAGGTCAGATAACTTATTTAGGTATAATACTATCTAAAGATATTAAATCTATTATATATAATAATTATAATACCTGTTTTCTTAATATACAAAATCTTTTTAATACCTGGAATAATATGTTTTTACTATGGAGGAGAGACTTACAATTATTAAAATGATAATATTCCCCAAGATTTTATACTTAATACAATCAATAATACTTCCACCTACAAAAATAATTATCAAGAAACTGAACACACTAATGTTAAATTTCTTATGGGCACCTAATAGACCTAGGATTGCATTAAAGAAACATACTAATAGCTGGTCTCAAGGGGTATTTCTTTTCCAGACTTTAATTTATATACTATCTCTTCTATTGTAAAAGTTATTACTTTATTAATAGATCAGTCATATGTCACAAAATGGAAAGATTATTGGGAGCTAATTAGTATACACTTCATGAAAATCTCCTTAACACATAAAAATATGATTGTAAATAACTCCATGTTATGGTTACTAAAGGAATTTTGTACTTCACCTATTACACCTAAACATATGGTTTGTTACCCATTAAATATTATTATTAGTTATCGTAACTTTATATTCATGCACCCTAAGTATAGGGAATGGAATTTTATTGTATTTCCTATAATGTATACTCAGGGTATGCTTTTGTCATCTACTTCTGAAGGAACTCATTTAGCTATAGATAATGATCTAAAGTACTGGTAACAGTTGATATCTGATAATAAAGTTAAAAATCTAGATTTCTTAAAACAAGAATTTGATCTACGAGAAGTTTGCTGGTTAGAGGTTCAGACCTTTAGACAACATCTCATTAATAAAATAGATTTAATGTCTATAACTGTTAAAGAATCTATTCCAACACTGATTGATTACTTGATATTAAATTTACAACATAAAGTTTCTGATAAAGGTAAACTTTCATACATACATAAAGTTATCAGACAAGAAACTTTTTACAGTGTAGATTCATACTGGAATTATTTCACTTCTATTAATGGGGACCCACCAAATCAACAAGATAAACAATATATATTGGAATCTGCTTATAGAACTATGTCTTCCATTGTCTGGAGACTTTATACATGGAAATTTTTACATAGATCTTTTATACACCTTTGATGATGAATAAAATAAATAATAAAGATAATCTATGTAAGAGATGTAATGTAGAAATTAATGCTGACTGGGCTCATATGTTTTATGACTGTATAAAATTGAAAGAATACTGGAAGTCAATTAATGAATTTTTGCAGGCTCTTTTTACAGCTAATTTCATTATTTCTAAATCTCTTATATTATTCAACACACCTGTACCTCAAAGTGTTAAAAAGGTTAAGCTTCCCTTGTTATGGTCTATTCTAGCAGTGGCTAGGAAAATAATAACTAGGAATTGGATTTCAGATACACCTCCTTCATTCAATTAATTTAAAAATGTTATGAATATAGTGTGCCATATGGAAATAAACACAATTAGGACTAGAACAAACAGAAAAACATCTTATTTTATTGTATGGGATAATTTACAAAATTTGTTAAAAAAATTTTAATTTCAATAGCATGGTATTTTAGTTTAATTAATTGATCTGATTGTAGTGGATGTCTTTGTAAATACTTTAGTTGTTTTGTTGAATATTATAATAATACCTATTTTTAATTACTTGTATAAAATTGTTATGATATTTCTCTTATATGTTAAAACAATAAACCTGTTTTGAAAAAAAAGAAAATGCATACTAACATGTCATTCTAACAACTTTCCAAGTTTATAAGAACAATATTTAAAATGGGTTCCTATTTTTGGGCCTTTGTCCCCCATTATTTTTAGCTTTGTTCAGACTTTTTTGTGCCAGGAGGTTGAGATGTATGCTCTTGACCCTTCCATAAAAGAAAGACACCTTATGTGCAGCCGTTTGGAATTAGATTGAAAGTAAGGGCATAAATTGCTATAGGCATTTTTCAAATAGCTGTTGTCATACATACAAAGAACAAATAGAACATAGCAATATATTTCAACCTGCTGCTGTCAGACATATATAAACAACATCCCTCCCTACACCTATCCATAAAATGTATCCACCTGTATATAAGTCTGTTGTTTGATGTGAAGAAAGTGAAAAAATAGCAATCGCAGTACTGCATTCCAGTTTGTTGCTCCTAGACATTAAAATGATCATAGAGAAGCTACGGTGATCTTCTGTGCACACCACTGAGGTTTACAAAGAAAGATAAATGACCGCACTGCCCCAGACCTCATACAATCTATAGTAAAATTCTGTATAAATCTCTGAGGTTTGATTGTGAGGAAAATTAAAGAAACAGTGACCACACCACCCCTATACAAGCTACGGACACCTCTTCATACCTCTGAACAGGGCCATTTTGTTAGTCAAGGTAGGCTTCACAGCAAAGACCACTACTAAACCTTTACCAAAATCCACTTATACACCATGGGATGTGGGGTCACCAGGCTTCTAGTAGCCCTGAGGGTCTGAATCATCAGTGATGTATATTTCTGAGAATGACTTGATTTTTTTATATTTTGCTGCCCAGATGGGTTATGTATGTGCCCAGCAATATTCTGTGCCTACAGATAAAAATCAGTGATATTACTTTCCACACACACACACACACACACACACACACACACACACACACACACACACACACACACACACACACACACAAATTCATACTCACAATAACACATACATATTGCCATTGTCCGTGACAAAACAAGTCTAATATAAACACACACACATACGCACACACACACATGCACACACACACACACACACACACACACACACACACACACACACACACACACACACACACACACACACACACACACACACACACACACACACACACACACACACACACACACACACACACACAGATAAATATGGAATGTCAATTCACCTACAGCATGTTTTGGGTGCATTGGAGTAAGCCAGTGCATATGGATAAACCCACTCATGTACATGGAGAGCATGAAGACTCTACACAGAAGCAGCCTCTGCCAAGAACTCAACCAGAGTAAAGTGCTATGAGATGGCAACTCATTGTGCCAATGTGAATTATCAGTTGCTTTCATATACATCCTACTCTTGCTAGACCACTATAGGTAGCTACTTAATATATGCAATACTGATATGTGTGATAGAATGCAAAAGAAAGTATGGACAACTCATTGCTCTTAAACATCTTACAACCCTTCAAACATAAACAAGCATACTATTTTAGTTTTACACCAATTTCAGCAAATGTATATTGCTTGATACTTCTTCTGACCCACAAGATTAGTGACTGTTGTTTAATAGTGACTAAACAACAGCAGGGGTAAATCTCTTCTTTCAGGGTTGGCCTCTTTATCCCATCATTTACAACCACTTTACTGACTTCTAAACACCTCAGGTGCCTTATTGTGATTAAAAAGCAAGAACAATGGTCACAATAATATACTTCATTATGTTTAACATAAATAGACAGAAAAGTAGTCTATTTTTAGTCATACAAATGCACACTTCTTGCAAAGATATATTAGTAACTGTTTAAACTGAGCAAATGACAATACATTCATCTACAGACAGCTGCCATGCCTATCTAGCAGTTTTAGTGATTTCTGTATATACTTCAGCATAAGATTGAAAAATGATTGCCATGTAATTTATTTAATCTTTGAACCACACAAACAGCAGACAGACATTAAAGTATTCCATGTTGCTTTACTCAAATTATATTTGTCATGCAAAGTCATTTTCCTTCATGAACAACCCAGCAATTATTACTACATTGTGTATATCTCAGATGTCACACACTTATAAAATAATAATAATAATATAAGGGCCACACAATAACATTAAATTTTCAAAAGAGTAGAGTGGGAGGTTGGTGTGATGGTTAAGGTGCTTGCCTTAGAAAACACAAGGTGCAGGGTTTGATTCTCACATGGGATAATTGGCTAGGCTTAAAGTGGCCCATGAGGACAGTTAGCCTAGTATTAATCTATGATCCTATGATCATCCGCATTTATATTAGCATACTATGTGCTTTATACAGACTATAAGGTTTTGCATTAGTCTGCATTTTCTGAAGGATATGGAGTCTGAAACTCAAATGTCTCATTATTTTTGTGACTGAAACCTACAATGGCATATTAGAAAACCACAGAATTTGTGAGGAACAAACCAAAATGTTGAGGCAAAATCATCTGTAACATTTGACAGGCATGATTATCTGACATACCTCTCAACCTCTTTGCTCAAAAATCAGGGATAAAGCCACAATATAGGGGGATCAAAACCCCAAATTAGGTGCAATTTATAAAAAATAATAATATATTTATCTACTTTAAATATTATTCTATTTCACTTAAATGATTAATAGAACTAGTTTTGCATCAGCATTTATTTTAAAAATAAAATTATGATAATCACTAATATTTGGTATTATTGACTGACCGTAATCCTCAGTGATTTACCAGAAATAAAAAAAAAAATATTTTAAATCAGGAACATTCTGCAAAATCAGGGACACTTGGGATCTTTGATATCTGTTTGCTTGTCAGTTAAGGTTCAAATGACAAATTCACCACCGTAACAGGAACAGGCAGACAAAGACTGAGGGTAATGCTACTCAATGCTAGAAGTCTAAATCTCAAAATGCACTCACTCGAGGCACTCCTTAAAATGGAGAACATCGATATCTGTGCAGTGACTGAGACCTGGTTCAAGGCTCTAGAGAGCACGCCTGCTTTACCAGGCTATAACTCATATCACACTTTTCGGCCATCTAACCTGAACCAGAACACCAAATGTGGACGTGTGTCCATATTCATTAAGGATATCCACATCTCCAGGCTAATTGTACAGTATAATGCATCCGAGGTTATCTAAGTGCAACTAACTCTGGGCAAAACTGCAATCCAAATTGTAGCTTGCTACAGATCCATGCCCCAGGATTCTCACTCCTCTATTCTTGATAAACTGGAAAATATTAGGGTTCAACCAAACACCCTAATAATGGGCGATTTCAACTACCCCACTATTAACTGGGAAAACTACTCATGTACCAACTCCTTCAGTCAATGCTTTTTGGAATTCATAAATTCCAATGCCCTGGATCAATTTATCCACACCCCTTCCAGGGCAACAATATCCTAGACCTAGTCATTACCAACATAAGGGACTGGTGATCCACACCTGAAGCCAACTCCTCGTTGGTCAGATCCAACCATAAGCTAATCACCCTAGATACCCACATCCCACCCCACTCACCATTAAGGAAACCATGGAAAAAAATTTCTCCAAAGCCGACTTCATACTTCTTAAGACAGTAGTGGCGAACTTCATGACACCCATGCAGATGGACAATACAGTTACGACTGCTGAATCCTACACAAATGCACTCTATAAGCACTTACACAAGTGCATGGATCATGCTATCACAAACAGAACCAAGATGCTATCCTCCAAAAAAAAGGAAGCCAATCTGGTGGTCCCCTGCCTTCAACAAACTCTACAACAGAAGGAAGAAACTGTTGCAAAAGAGAGTAAAATCCCATGAGTGGAGGAACTTCCTGGTCAGCCTCAGTAAGAAGCTGAGGTCCCTCATAAAATCCTCCAAAACTAGCTATGAAAACAAAATTGCCTCTGATTCTAAGGGCAACCACAAAGCATTCTATAGCTATGTCAAGAATCTCAATGGCAACACCCAGATCTGCTCTGAGCTACAGCACAACGGCAGGAAAATTACAGAACCAACTGATATTGCCAACATCCTGGCAGATAGGTTCAGTGCTAACTTTACCCCCCTCTCACCCCCTAAATGGCCCATATCTATACAGGAAGAATGCAGAGTCCCTGTAATCACATCTATGTAGGTAAAAGCTGCACTCTCTAAAACCAAAAACACAGCATCCATGGGACTGGACAACATCCCAGGCTGCGTTTTATATGAACTTCAGAATGGCTCCCCATCTAAGCACCATGTTCAATCATAGTCTCACATCAGGCTTTGTGCCCACTGAATAGCATACAGCAACAGTTATCCCACTCCACAAAGGGGGAGCCACCACTGATCCTGGGAACTATCACCCTATTAGCCTGATGAGCCTGGTCTGCAAGGCCATGGAATGTATCATCATGGAACTCATAAACAAAGACATTGGTAACCTCCAAACTCTGGACCCCACCCAGTTCGTGTTTGTGAAAGGCAGATCATGCCTTCTGAACCTGATCGACTTCTTTGAAGCAGTCGCCAGAGCTGTAGACAAGGTTAAGGTGGTTCACACAGCCTATATTGACCTCTCCAAGGCTTTCAACACCATCCCCCACTTTGGAATTATAGCTAAACTCACTAAACTAGGTATAAATCCCTATGTCACAAGATGGGTTGCTAACTGGCTCACTGACAGAACCCACACTGTAAAAGTTGCAGACTCCAAATCTGACTTCAAACCAGTGACAAGTGGAGTACCACAGGGTTCAGTCCTGGGACCTCTCCTGTTTGTTATCTACTTCTCTGAAGTACAGGCTAACACAGAAGACCTTTGGCTAATGAAGTTTGCAGATGACTGCAAACTAGGAGCCATAGTTGAGTCCCCAAATGATGTGGACATCCTACAGAAGGGCCTCACTGAGACATATGTCTGGTGTCAGAGGCATGGCCTCAAGCTCAATGCCAAAACGTGCATTGTCAACCCCTTTGGTAAAAAGTCTGTACCCATGAACTACCACATAAACGGCAGTCTACTTAATGCCAAATGTGTGATAAGAGACCTTGGGACCCAGGTGGACAGTAGTCTCTCCTTTGATAATCACATCTCCACAGTAGTCATGAAATCCTTCAATGTGGCACACCACATCACAAAAGGGTTCTCATCCAGGAAAAAAGAGGTCATTGTTTCCCTCTACTTGGCACTCATTAGACCCATTATAGAGTACGACACCCCTTTTGGAATGTACCTCACAAGACATCTGCAGCAGCTGGAAAGGCCACAGAAGTACCTCACAAAGAGGATTACTGGCCTCAAACAGATGCCCTACACTGACCGTCTCAAAAAACTCCAGCCTTACTCTGTAGCATATCTCCTACTCTGAGGAGATCTCTGCCTAACATATAAAGCTATGTTAAACCCAGAGCTGTTGGACATGCTACACCTAAAGAAATCCCAATCCCTCCAAGCTACATGCTCTAGGGACCTAAACCTTGTCATCACAATAAACAGGACATGCTGGAGGGATAGATTCCAGTCCCGGAGACTTCCTATACTCTGGAACAAGCTACCCATCTATGTAAAGCAAAGTTCCTCATTAGCACTTTTCAGAAAAATCTTGATGAGTGGATGGGAAATAGGAAATACACCCTGGGGATCACTTCTGTGGCTCTGCTCATCAGGGGCACAGGAAATTAACTTTCTTGGGTGGCGTAAGCCAGGGAACCTTGTTGGCTAGGCTTACTTAGGCCTTTGGGCCGATAGCCTAGTGCCTACCTATGAACCTATGAGGCAAACTGTTCTTGGGATGTACACTTTATTATAACACCCCAAGGGTTTATTTGGGCCTTATCCCCACTTTCCTATTTGGATACTAATGAGTTATAAATACAACTTACAAATATTCGTAATTAGCATGGTACCAAATTCTCCAAATCTTGTTCTTGAAAGCACAACAATGTAATCATACTTGAAGGAGTTTTAAGGGTTTAGACTACAGGCTTACACATAATTTGCATATTTTCAACCTACATATGACTATTTTATGCAGCAATTTACAGGACATCACAGCATTGGTGGATGAGTGGTGTTAGTTTGAAAATTTAATATCATAGTGCATGTAAGACTAGGTTTTTTTAGACATAAATACAATATGCTCTTTGTATAGGCCTAGAAATGCAGCCATATTAAAGCTGGCCTATATCTTTATTTTATATTTTACATTTTACATGCAGCTTCAGTAGAAAAAAATGTTTCAGTGCAAGTTAATAACCATCAGTCAGTAATACTGATAAGAATAATATGTTCTAACAGAATGTGCAGTACATTGAGTACCAAGGGTCTATATTATATGTTCAAAGTTTGAAAACTTTGAACGTTAAATAATCTAATTTAAATGTTCGAAGTTTCAAACATTGAACATATAATAAATAAACAAAAAAAAAAAAAACAAACGGAACTTACTTGACTAGTGTTGTCAGGGGGCAAGCCCCCGTGCACCCCCCATGTGGGGGGCTGCGCCCCACACCTCCCCGCTCTTTAAATATACCAACTCCAAGACTGCACTATAGTGTGGTAAAGGGAAGATTTCCCCTACTGCACTGTAGTGCGGTCTCGGAGTTGGTATATTTAAAGAGCGGGAGGTGGGGGGTGCAGGGGGGCTTTCTCTCCACCCTACAGCCGTTAGTTTTGGGTTTTTTTTTTTTTTTTTTTACATATGTTCGAAGTTTTATAACTTCAAACATTTAAATTCGATATTTTAACGTTTGAAGCTATAAAACGTTGCGCATATGATATAGACCCGAGTACCAACAGATGTTGTTTAGATGGTACAAGGCAGGATACTTCATACACTGAAGTAAGTTCAGTTTGGACTAATACACAGAAAGTCATAGCAGTGCAGTTTATAGAAGTTCAATACCAACATTCAAGACTGAGTAAAAAAGGAACAATTCTGAGTACAGAAACTATGGGCAATGTAATGAATAAACAATTCTGAGTACAAAAGCTACAAACAGTACGAGTTTACACTTCTGAGTTCAGAAACTTTAGAGAATGAGTATAGAAGCTACAGACATTATAATCCAATCTATTCAGTTTATTAGCATGGTTATTTAAGACAGTAAGATTTGATTTGGCTATTGTTGACATGTACCTGCACTGTACATAATAAAACATTCTTAACCAAACTACAGTGTATGGAGACATCTATTTTGAAAGGTACAGGAAGATTTGGCAGATAAAGGAGAGACTGGCACAGTTCTTGGTAATTAAAAGATAAAGACATTCAACAAAGATATATGATCTAATACCTTTCTAATAATAACACTATATATATATATATATATATATATATATATATATTTTTTTTTTTTTAAACATCTTAAACAAGCTAATATAGTCATGTAACAGTCTATAAAGTTATTTTCATTACTTGTGCCTTTGTGTATTTTATTTAGTATTTGTATTACTTTCATAGACTTGCGTGCTGAGTAACTCAGGATGTTTGATTCATAGTCATTAATCACATTAAAAGTTAACCGATTACTCTGTCATTTAGCCACGCTTCTACTTCAAACAACCCTTTTTTAGGGAAATAATAATTATATGCATAGATTATGAATCTGGCTTTCCAGACACTTTTAGTGGCTTTAGATTGTTATAAATACCACAAGCCAATATATTTATGGAACCTCTTGCATCTGTCAGTGTCTTCATCTATTGATTTTAATATCTTTACTAATACTGCTGACCTTATTCTACCCTTAATATAATTTATAGCACATTCATACGAGAGCCATGTAGTTTGTCATTTGTGGTTTTATCACAACTGAAATTATCAGAAACATTGTATACAACAGCTCCTTATCCTGATGGCAGAAAATATTTCTGCACCCTTTGTGATCTGAGTTTGAGAATAGACTCAGGCTAATGTTAAAGTTAGCCAGGGGATATAGGATGAAGTTGCTGATAGCTAGCTCTCCTATCATGGGAAAGGTTCTCTGCCTGTGTGATCCCAGAGACCACGAGTCTCACAGGCCAACAATAGATTCATGTGGAATGACATGATGTTCTTCACCTGGTGGGCTGATGCATATACCAGGTATGTTGGAGCCATAGCACATTGTTCCTGTTGAAGTAAGGATGCTGACCAGTCAATACTACATTATAGTTTCTACCCCCTGTCCATAGCTCCTCTTGGGTCCTCACTACCTGTCTGTTATGTATTGTGCCATAAAGCTAACTTACTGATGAGTGGGAACTCCATCCATTGAAGGCCGATGTCAGAAACTGCCAGAAATGAGATGTGGGTTACTCAAGAGGACTTATAGTGGTGTGAGAATTACCTAAAGGGCCCACCATATGCTAGATGTGGAATAATTTGTTTCACCAGAATTTGTTAACATATCTTGTAGAGAACATGTAACAATAGGAATAAGAAAATGTTGTGCTGCCCCAATGTCGTGTGTTCTCAGAGTTAGCACATTTAGAGACGTGAAAAGTGAGGAAAAACACTGTTTTGTAGTTTTTTCAGTTTTCAATGGATCAAGAATCAGTAATTCAGGCCCAAAATAGACGTACTTACAGATGTGATAGATAGTCTTATCAGTCAGCTAATACAGACCCACTCACATGAGTGTTCATCTTTGTTGCTAGCTTTATTTTCTTGTTCAGTCATGCTTTCTTTAGACAAAGTTTTATTTTCAACAATTGGGTCCATATGTTAATTGTATTCTTTCTCTGTTTCATGGCTTATCATTTCTATTACTGATTTTGCATACTTCAGCAAAGTGTTTGTGTCTCTTATATTTTGTACTTACTGTGTGCTGGGCTTAAACTTGGGTCTGGTCACTGTACACCACAGTAACTGCATTCTGTTTTGTAGTTTCTTTGGTCAATTACTGTATTAATGCACAGTTCTCTGACTTCATTCTATTTTTTTTCTTTATGTTTTCTTTACATCACACTTATTTTAAAAAGTCAGCTTTGTTAATTGTTTTTGCTTTACATCACTCAGTCTTCGTGTTTTACATTTCTGACATTTTTAGATACATTAAAAGTCTATAATTTTCTTTGATGTCACCTTTGGCTCAGATTGTGCTTTTTTCTTCATCCCTCCTGAGATAGATGCATTATTAGTATGCTAGTCTCTTGGCTTGTGTCAGATAATGCATAGATTTTTGCTGGTGCTGTATGTGTATGGGCTAGTTTTCTTTATTGCAACACACATTTGAATTTACATATTTTAGAACGCATATTCCTTTAGGTTCATAGTTTCACAGGTGTGTAACAGGGTAACAACCATTAGGGCCTTTTTAAGCCTAGCCATGCATCCCAAATCTCTCACAAGTTCTGGTACTCTTGATAAGTGTAAACAGGGATTAGGAGATGAAACATTTACGGGCTAACTGTGTCCATTACAGACATAACTGCCAAACCAAGGATACATTTCAAGTTCCCCATCCAATTGTCCAAGTTGCACTTATAGGTTCATAGGTTCATAGGTGTTTACTAGGCTAACAATCACAAGGTCCTTTTTAAGCCTAGCCATGCATCCCAAATCTCTGATGAGTTCTGATACCCTTGATAAGTGTGAGAATGGGCCTAGGAGATGAACTATTTACAGGATACTGTTTGCATCAGAGACATATGTGCCAAACTAGGGATGAATTTCCAGTTTCCAATCCAATTGTCCAAGTTGCACTTGAATTGGATTAGGGAGGAAATCTGCTTCACATGGATGGGGAGCCTGTTCCATAGATGGCGTAGTCTCTGGGATACATACCTATCTCTCCAGCAGGTCCTATTGATATCACAGGCAAGGTTTAAGTCTTTAGAACTAGTAACTCTGGTACTGTTTGTTTTGTGGATATGCAGGAGGCCCATCAGAGTGGAGTCTGACAATGCCTTGTATGCCAGGCATAGATCTCCCCTCAAAAGCCTGTAGGAGACAGAATACAGGGATAGGGCCTTGAGGCAGTCTGCATAGAACATATTACTTATGCTCTGTATTCTTTTAGTGAGGAACCTCTGCGGAAGTTCCAGTTGTTGGATATCCCTGGTTAGGTACATGCCAAAGGGGGCATTGTACTCAATTATAGATCCGATGAATGCTGAATACAGTGGAACAATGACTTCCTTGGACTTAGATGCCTTACCTTTGTTATAAGTTGCGTAACACAGAATGATTTCCTCACCACTGTAGACACATGATGCTCAAAGGCTAGGTTGCTATCTATGTGTGTCCCTAAGTCCCTGACTACAGGGACAACTCTAAGGGGTGTGTTGTCAATATGATAATTACCAAGGATGGGTGACTTCCCAAATTATATTATTATGCATTTCTTGGCATTTAGTTTTAGTCCATGACTCTGACATCAGTTGTTTGTCTGTGTCAGCCCCTCCTGGAGAACATTTGTGTCAGTGTCAGATTCAATGACAGCACCTAATTTGCAATCATCTGCAAATTTAGTCAGCCAGAGACCACTGACATTGGCCTTGACTTCTGAGAAGTAAATGCCAAAGAGGAGCACTCCAAGTACTGATCCCTGAGGGACTCCACTTGTGACTGGCCTCTTTGTGGAGGTGGCCTCCCCAATTCTAACTTCCTGGGTCCTGTCTGTGAGCCAGTTGGCTATCCACTGGCTGACATACAGATTTGTACCTAACCTCTCAAGTTTGTCAACAATGCCTAAGTGAGGTATTGTGTCAAATGCCTTGGCCAGGTCAAGGTAGGCAGTGTGAATGATTTTGCCCTCATCTATTGCTTTGCTGGCCTTCTCAAAAAAAGTCCACCAAGTTAAGTAGGCATGACCTGCCCTTAATGAAACCAAACTGGGTTGGGTCCAGTGTCTGGAGGTTTACTATATCTCTATTGATCATCTCCATGATAATTTTTTCCATGGCTTTACATATAAGACTAGTGAGACTTATGGGTCTGTAGTTTCCAGGGTCTGTAGATGGCCTACCTTTGTGCAAAGGGATGACTGTTACTTTTCTCCATTCATGAGGCATGAATCCTGTTTGAAGGCTACCATTAAACAGTAATTCCAGAGGCCCTGACAGGTCATGTTTCATGCTATTTAGAAGGCAGCCTGGGATATTGTCTGGGCCCATTGATGCAGTGTTCTTGGTCTTAGAGAGAGCATTAAGGACTTGAATTGGGTTAAGAAGGAACTCTGCTTTATGTGGATGGGGAACCTGTGCCAGAGAAGTGGTAGTGTCTGGGATACATGCCTGTCTCTCTCAAAGGGTACTATTTATATCACAGGCAAGGTTTAAGTCTTTAAAATGGGTAAGTCTGGTGCTGTTTGTTTTGCGGATATGCAGGAGGTCTATCGGAGTGGGGTCGGACAATGCCTTGTATGCCAGGCATAGCTCTCCCCTTAAGAGCCTGTAGGAGACAGAATGCAAGGATAGGGCCTTCAGGTGGTCTGCACAGGACAAGTTACTTACATCCTGTATTTTTTAGTGAGGAACCTCTGTGAACGTTCCAGTTGTTGGATGTGCCCGGTAAAGTAAATACAAAAGCGAGCATTGTACTCAATGATACGTCTGATGAATGCTGAATACAGTGGAACAATGATACCCTTGGACCTAGATGCCATACCTTTATTTTTAAGTTGCAGAACACAGAATGATTTCCTTGCTACTATAGACATGTGATAGTCAAAGGCTAGATTGCTATGTGTTTTCTCAACTCTCTGACTACTGGGTTGACTCTTGGGGTATGTTCTCAATATGATAGTTACCAGGAATGCATGATTTCCTGATGGATACTATTAAGCATTTCTTGACATTTAGTTTTAGGCTCAGAGTAACAGGTTAACTTTTGTGTTAATATCATAGTCTCATATATTTGCTCTACACTACATATCTGCCCTACATTATCTCTTGCTGTATATACATGTACTGATTTCAGTCTCTCCTCCATATTTAGGTGAGGGGCAGTGGCAAAGCTAAGTATTATACCTCTTTGCTCATTTCTTTCATTTTGGCCTCCTGTTGTATGTATTATAGTCTGTATCAAAAATGTTGAGGCTTGGAATATTCACTGCCATTTCATTTCTCACTTGCTTTCATTAAACTTTTAGCATCTGCTTTCACCTTTCTTGATGTGATCTTTAATATGTTGACTGTCCCCTGGTTTCTCACAGCTACTTCTTATTTTTTTCATAAAATAATCAGATAATTAATTAACTTTTGTTGTTTTACTTTAAGGCCAGTTTCTCTGCTTTTATGTTTTAGAAAGCATGTATTTTGGCACTTAAACCTCTCTTCACACAATATTTTCCCAAAATTGAGGGTAGTTGCAAACTATCTCTTTGCTGCTAATACTTGTAAACCTCCAAGCACCAATAATACTCCTTTTTAGCAGTGGCCCAGCAACTAATCCTACATTCTCTTTACATAAGTACTCCAATATCCCCAATTTCACTTTAAGAAAATTTCATAAACACAATATCAAAAATATGTAGCTCAGACTGACTGTACCTGAAACTCCATGTTTCCTAACATTCATACTAGAATTCTTAGATTACACAGCAGTATATTAGCTAAAGCACTGACATGTCTGTTTAATCTATCTCTCACTACTGAAGTTTCCTTTATAGTTTGAAACATGCTCTAGGTCTTGCTACTTGCTAATCCCCTTCACCAAGCTCTGGAACAGACTTCTGATCTATTTCAAACCTCTGTTCTCTTACAAAAAATATTAAGAAATGTGTTTATGATCTAACACTAGAATTCATTTGAAACTACAATATTCACCCCGATATTCTGTGTGACAGGCAGCTTGGCTTCTATCCAAGCTACAGTACTATTACATCTATTTAGTCTGTTACCGAACACATTTATAGTAATAATGGAAAAAGATGAACGCACTGGAGCTATATTCCTTGATTTGACACTGCTGATCTTACACGTTTGCACAAACTGAGAGATACTGTTTTTTTCCTCTGAAGCCATCCAGGGGTTCTTCAGCTATCTCTCTCAACACTCCTTCACCTTGCCAGGTTTCAATAATACCTGTATGTCAGGTACTGCTAGCTTAGGTGTTCCAGAAGGTTCGGCGCTTGGTCCTCTCTTCTTCTCCCCGTGATAAATTACCTTACTTGGAACTTCAGTGTATCAGCTATATATTATATACTGATGACAATGTTCTTATCAGCTTGAGCAAACATTATTATTCTCCAACCAAGGAACTGTGGTGTGATTTTGTAGCTATTTGGAACGGGCTCCATCCAAAAAACTGTCAGTGAATACTGCAAAAACCTCTGCAATAGTTTTTCATACTGTAAAAACATTACTTAAGTTCTCAAGCCATCACATTTTTTGATCCAAAAGGTACAACACTCCATTTTGATAAGCAGAGAAAATGCCCTTGACTCCTATTCAACCCACAACTCACTTTCCATAATCACACTGTCACACAAATTAATAAACTCATGTCTCAACTTAAAACAGAATATAGAATTTCTAACCTACTTGCTTCTAAGGAGCAAATATGCCATAAACCTGTATAAGAATATACCTTCCTCATTATTAAATCATGTCTTGGACAAAATACTACCTGTCAACAACCTACTAAAAACAAAATTCATAGGTTTATACATCTGTCTAAATATCAGGAATGTCACTGCTCCACCTTAAGGGAAACAAATTGGCTGCCTTTCAGTGCTATGGCTTCCCTTCTCCTGAATACCTCTACCTCCAAGCTATTACATCAAAGATACTGTCCTCCCCTTCTCAACACATTGACAATTTGAAATTCTAGTTACTGTTTGCATACCTCTAATAGCTTGCAAGAAAGATACCCTTCATGACTTTTGTTATTTGCGAGAGGTAATTCTTTAAAATGTCCTCTACTTTCTGGAACTCTATCCCTGAATCAGTTAGACAGACTGATAACGTTATACCACTCTGCTAGTTTCTGCATACTCATGTTGTAAATGAGAATAAATGCAAGTACTTTAGAGACACTAGATGACATAAACCTATAATCATTATACCGTTCTGCAATGTTGAATAAACAATTTTACTGCTAAGTATGTCACATTTTACTTAAATTACTCTTAATATATTACATAATCTATACAGTTTGCAAACAATTTAATTTAAAAACAACTCTATTTTTTTATTTTGTAAATGTTTATTTGTTTTATATGTACTTGTATTTGCCTTTTTGGCTTGGATTGTGGCTGAAAAGGGTAAATGGTTCAGCCACATACCAGGTTAGCAAACAAACAAGCAATCAAATGAAACAGATTTTCATGTTCAGTTCTTTTTTTCTTTAAAAATAATATTTTTCCTCTTTGCTAGTTTCTTTGATATCACATATGGAAGACTTATTCAGTACCCAAACTGGCCATTGAAAATCCCTATATATATATATATATATATATATAACAATTAAAATAAATGGCATTGCATAGACTAAGGGTGCCATTTTAAACATTATGTTTTTTATACATTAGTAATTACATTTAGTAACTATACAGGCTTATAAGCTTGGAAAATGGACAAACATAAAGTACAAGCAAACCTTCTCCAGGGGTGGAGAGGCACTCCTCCTGTGGTATGAGGCCTCACATGCCTTTGTGTGCTTTATTATTTTCATGCATTTGACTGCAGCTGTAACAGAACCCAAAATGAAGAGCATTGTTTACAATATTAGTTCAGAATGTTCATAGGCATAGGAGCATAAGAA
Organism: Protopterus annectens; assembly: GCF_019279795.1. Classification (NCBI taxonomy): domain Eukaryota; kingdom Metazoa; phylum Chordata; order Ceratodontiformes; family Protopteridae; genus Protopterus; species Protopterus annectens. Next base: position 1,069,783,019 of record NC_056727.1, read on the forward strand.
GGTATTTCGATGATATGGTTTAGTGAGGATTATAACTTGCTCCAGATGCACTCAGACAGTTACAGAACTCCAATGAACTTCTATGGAAAAATAGATTTCGAGATACAGTAGTGAGTGATGTGTTTTGTAGTGTCTGTCTTGTCTGCCTGGCCTTTAGATCAGTGAGAGATCATTGCCAATCACACTGGATATGTTCAGGAAAAGCACTGATCACATGCTTTTAAGGACTGATTGGTCTGATATTTAATATTACATGAAGCATCTCTCCTTTTTGTTACAACACACTGTTACTGCTGAAAATGAATCAGAGCATCTGGCGTGGGGATAGAACCCACGCTGTCTTCTGATCTGTCCACATTAAAGGTGAGCACGCCACTTGTTCAGCACTTTGGGGGTTAGTGAAGCAATATAAGTAAACTGAAATAGGATGGAAAGAGCGAGAGAGACAGAGAGATAATGAAGAAGCCAGAGTGATAAATGGATAATTATGGTTAGTGATCACAAGAGAACAAAATGGAGAATTAGCAAATCCAATCAGTAGAAGGAGTCAGACATTTCATAAGGAAAACATTCTAAAGCAAAATGGGATATCAGTCAATTCACTACATATTTCGTAAATATCAGAGGAAAGAATGGTAATAACAATGGCCATAAATTACTGTTTTAACATATCAAGTTAAGAGGAGGCAAAGGTCCCAGAACAGTGGAAGAGAGCAAATCTGACTCCTTTGCACAAGTATGGGAGTGAAACAGAGGCTTGAAACTACTGGCCTAAGAGTTTCACCTCAGATATATGGAAGATCGTGGAATTACTGATGGAAAAAAAATATTTTTAAAATATATGAACACCTATGGGGCTTGGTCTCAGGAAAACATGGACAATTATCAGGAGATGACTGAAGTGGATCATTAAGTAACTAGATAGTATTTTGAAACAGGCTTTGGGTGAGACCTACATATACTATAGCAAGATATTGGGTGTGCATTTCACAGGAATTTTATAAGTTTGTCATGCTTAGAGTTAGGTCATAGGTAGTATAGCTGGCAAACACCAGACTGAAAAAGAGAAAAGAGATGGCTGAAGCCATTGAGAAGAACAAATAATTACAATTCAAGTATAGGCTCATAGGTTCATAGGTAGGTACTAGGCTATTGGTCCTAGGGCCTATATAAACCTAGCCAAATGGTACCCTGGCTTTTGCCACCCAAGAAAATTATTTTCCTGTGCCCCTGTCAAGCAGAGCCACAGAAGTGATCCCCGGGTTGAATTTCCTATCTCCCATCATCAAGATTTTTCTTGAAGAGTGCTAATGAGGAGCTTTGTTTGATATAGATAGGTAATTTGTTCCAGAGTATGGGAAGTCTCTGGGACAGGAATCTATCCCTCCAGCATGTTCTGTTTATTGCGGTGACAAGGTTTGGGTCCCTAGAGCGTGTAGTTCAGAAGGATTTGGATTTCTTTACGTGGAGCATGTCCAACAGCTCTGGGTTTGACATAGCTTTGTATGTTAGGCAGAGATTGCCTCTGAGTAGGTGATATGTGACAGAGTAAAGCTGGAGTTTTTTGAGATGGTCTGCATAGGGCATCTGTTTGAGGCCGGTAATCCTCTTTGTGAGGTGTTTCTGTGGCCTTTCCAGTTGTTGTAGATGTCTTGTGAGGTACACATCAAAAGAGGCGTAGTACTCTATAATGGGTCTAATGAGTGATGAGTAGAGGGGAACAATGATCTCTTTTTTCCTGGATGAGAAACCTTTTGTGATGAGGTATGCCACGTAGAAGGATTTCCTGACTACTGTGGCGATATGATTATCAAAGGAGAGACTACTGTCCACCTGTGTCCCAAGGTCTCTTATACTTTCAGTGTTAAGTAGACTACCGCCTATGTGGTAGTTCATGGATACAGAGTTTTTACCAAAAGGGATGACAATGCACTTTTTGGCATTCAGCTTGAGGCCATGGTTTTGACACAAGGCATCTTTCTCAGTGAGGCCCTTTAGTAGGATGTCCACATCGTTAGGAGTTTTGATTATGGCTCCTAGTTTGCAGTCATCTGTGAACTCTGTTAGCCAAAGACCTTCTGTGTTAGCCTGCACTTCAGAGAAGTAGATACCAAACATGAGAGGACCTAGGACTGAACCTTGTGGTACTTCACTTGTCACTGGTCTGAAGTTGGATTTAGAGTCTGCTACTTTCACAGTGTGGGTTCTGTCAGTGAGCCAGTTGGCAACCCATCTTGGACATAGGGATTTATAACTAGTTTAGTGTGTTTGTCTATAAGTCCAGAGTGGGGGATGGTGTTGAAAGCCTTGAAGAGATCTAGATAGGCTTTGGTGACCGGTTCAAAGAAGTCTATCAGGTTTAGGAGACATGATCTGCCTTTTACAAACCCTAACTGGGTAGGGTCCAGAGTTTGGAGATTACCAATGTCATTGTTTATAAGTTCCATGATGATACACTCCATAGCCTTGCAGACCAGGCTTGTCAGGCTAATGGGGTGGTAGTTCCCGGGGTCTGTGGTGGCTCCCCCTTTGTGGATTGGGATAACCGTTTCTGTGCGCCATTCAGTGGGCACAAAGCCTGAGGTGAGGCTATGATTGAACATGGTACTTAGGTGGGGTGCCAGTTCGTTCTGTAGTTCATGTAGAACGCAGTCTTGAATGTTGTCAGGTCCCAAGGATGCTGTGTTCTTGGCTTTGGAGAGTGTGTTTTTTTACCTGTGCAGCCGTGATTACAGGTACTTTGCATTCTTCCGGTATAGAGATGGGCCCTTTAGGGGATGAGAGAGGGGTAAAATTAGCAATGAACCTATCTGCCAGGATGTTGGCAATATCAGTTGGTTCTGTATATTTAGTGCCATTGTGCTGTAACTCAGAGCAGATCTGAGTGTTGCCATTGAGATTCTTGACATAGCTATAGAATGCTTTGTGGTTGTCTTTAGAATCAGTGGCGATTTTGTTTTCGTAACTAACTTTGGAGGATTCTCCAAACTAAAGGGGTGGCGTAAGCCAAAAAAACTATGGGGGGCTATAAATGCCGCCTCGGGCAGATAGCCCTAGATGAACCTATGAACCTATTATAAAGGATCTCAGCTTCTTACTGAGGCTGAACACAGAGTTCCTCCACTCATGGGATTTTACTCTTTTTTGCAATAGTTTCTTTCTTCTGTTGTAGAGTTTGTTTATAGCAGGGGACCACCAGATTGGCTTCCATTTTTGGAGGATAGCATTTTGGTTCTGTTAGGGATTGCATGATCCATGCACTTGTGTAAGTGCTTATAAAGTGCAATTGTATAGGATTCAGCAGTTGTATCTCTATTGTCCGTCAGCATGGGTGTCATGAAGTTTGCCACTTCTGTCTTAAGAAGAATGAAGTTGGCTTTGAAGAAATTTTTTATGGTGGTTTCCCTAATGGGGGGTGGGGGTGGGATGTGGATGTCTAGGGTGATTTGCTTGTGGTCGGATCTGACCAACGAGGAATTGACCTCTGGTGTGGAACACCGGTTGCCCATGTTGGTAAGTATCACAGCTTTTACTTCAATCCAGAAGATCTGTAAAGAAAAGTGAACTTTTTACTGGCTGATATAGACATATAGCATGATATATATTCAAGCAGAGTTACAAGATATAAAAGGGGTTGACAAGCTTGTAAGGGCTATCCAAATAAATTCAGTGATGATAATACATCCTAGGACAAAAAGAGGTAGTTGCAATATTAATCAAAAAGGGACTTGTTCAAATTATATAAAATTACCCTGAATACTCAAGAAATACGAGCCAGCAGACATCCTTAGTCATAAAAAAAAGTAAATATCCCTATTTACTGAAAGTTACTAAGACAATCTGGCTACAGACGTTTGGACTGTTGTAAAAGTATGTTTTATGAAATGACATGAGAAAACAGTGGCAGTACAAAGGAGCAGCAAAAACACTGGGCAGTCTGGTCTGTAGCTGAAAACATATAAGGACAAATAGCAAGAGTTTTGATATGTACTATGAGGGAATTCAAGAAAACACTAGGCAGAGACAAACCAATTCTCCAGAAGGGTGTAAGCATAAGCTTCTGGTTAAAAAGGATCTTCAGCTGTCCATTAAGTGGGGAATGACTGGCATTGGTGAAGCAAATATGTTTCTTCCTGTCATTCACTTAGAAATTACTACACCTTGTGACAGAGTCAGAGAACACGTCATTCAAAGCAACGCTACATTGCTGTCAGTGATTACTGCAATCAGCAGTCACAAATAAATATGTAATAAGTACGTGAATGTGGGTGGCAGGGTGAGGCACATGACATCAGTGTCCTCAGCCTGCCAAATTCCTTACAGTTTTGAGTGGGTGAGAAATTTCATCTGTGAATGTCAGCATTTATTTAACCAATGCTGTTCTGTGCCTAAATCTTAAACAGCACATTTTCTAAAACATTTCTGTAAAGAAAAGTGGGAGTAATATCCACTTATTGGACTTGCTAATTATTTGTGTTTTAAAATGCTGTATTTGTTAATCGACATTTTAGCTGTAATTTTACAGTTAGTACATAATTTATTATAACTTGCTTGTAAAGTGCCACAACTTAATTATTGAATTTTGCTTTCTTGTATCTAAAATTGGATATTATTTTCACTTTATTACTCACTTTGTAAATACAATTTCTGTTTATTTTTCTATTACCTTTCTTGCAGCCGTTCAGTGCCCTTCCATAGTTGGTCCACCGAGAAACATTCTAAGTGAAAGAAGGTAGCTGCCACCAGCTCATGATGCTTTTTATTTAATCTGTGTGTGTGCTTAAATCAGCAGAAACATAAACAGGAAGAATCACTTAATATGATTAAATTGGACTACTCAATGACAAAACAATCTTGTCAAAAGTGCCTGAGTTTATCACTCAGTGATGTATGTACTGTCTCTTTTTTGGTATGTGGAGCTTTTCTCCCCGGGCCTCCCGCTGAAAATGGACATATATCCAGTTGGACTATCCCGGTCAAAAATTTTAAAATAAATAAATAAAATACATCTGTTTTTCTATTTATGGTCATTAAGTACAGGACAAAGTTATGATTACCTTTGTTAATTTTGATTCTTTCCTGACACAGAGTGTCCTGGTAAACTGATGTTATCATCCCTCATGGTCTGACAATCATGAGCAGTAGTTTACCAGGACAGACCTCCTGAGAGTGTGCTGTATGCATAGTAAATTAGCCAAGGGAGGTGTTAGGGAGTGTGGTGTGCCCACACAAAGGAGCCAGAAGTCTGCTTTACTACTGTAGCTGCTGCCTTATGAGTGCAATGACAGCTGCAGTTGGTAGAATTAAACAGTAACCAGCCACAAATGCAAAAATAGAAATGCTTACAAAAATGAAATGTCACTTTATTATGGAGGTCTACTCCAAGTCATTAAATATATGAAGGACGATCTATTTAAATCATAGAATTTTTAAAATGTTGAAATTCATATGGTCAAGACAATATGATTGACATTTTAGAAAGGTGAAAAGGAGAAAACAAGAATAACAATGTTTTTGTAGGGGGACAAGCCCCAATTATACCTGCCCACATGCCCTGCTAGTTATATATACCAACTCTGAGATCACAGTGCAGTGGGGAAAATGGGGCATTCACCAATCCACATCATACCATGATCTCAGCACAAACTGTTCAATGCTTTAAAATGTTGATCATATGGTCTCGACCGTATGAATTTCAATATTTTAAAACTTTGATAATGTGGACTAGATCCATGATGGACAGCCTCAAGTTCTCCCCCAGTCTATCTTGTATTGCTATCCATGAAATTGGAGAAAACTTTTAAATATGGGTTATTGCCTAGGCTTGTAGTCTTCTGCTGATTGATTGCTTAATACTTACCTATGAACCTATAAATCTATGAACCTGCGAATCATTAGGATCTAAGCTCCATGAAATAATAGAAAGATACATCACTGGACTCAGGATGAGCTAGACGGTCTAAAGGCAACAGTAGTTCCTGTGAGGGCTTTCCTGTGGAGTTTGGCTTCTCACATTCTGTTATGGTTACTATGTATGCTGCCACAAACCTGACTCAAGAAGGATAGCGAGAGGAGCACAGAAATAGAACTGATATTTAAATATCTGCATGTGGAATGTTTACACCATTTACAGCATGTATAATCATATGAGGCCTCTATGGTACCGAAGAGGAGCTAAAATATGAACCATGCAGTTTTATTGATATTAGTTATAAACACCAATCATGTATTTTCAGCATGTTGTTTCTACTTCATCCATTTTGATATATAACTATAATCACAATAGTGTGAAGAAACAATTCCCCATAATAACAATTAAGCAACAGTAACACCTGGACAAAAGGAAGAAATTTGCTTGAAAAAAGTCAACAGGAGAAGTGTAGCTGTGCCATTAATTGTAAACAGTAGCAGATGAATGTGAAGAACGTGCTCATATCCACCATTCTCCTGATAAACATGAAGGGTTAACACCATTCATTCATGTAAATTACATCTTTGGTTTTTGCACTATTGAAGAAACATCACACTGATAACAGTTATCCCACCTTGATGTCAGCCACGTAATCATTTTTTCTTTTGCCCATAAAGACATCAGTTGGGAGTACCACATTAAACTCTCATGTATAACATGTGATAATAATATTAAAATAAATGGGTCTCACCAATAAAAAAAGACAGGACAGACATTTCTGTAGCTTTGCCAGTGGTAACTGGCAGCATTTAAGATGGCACAGTGCTAGTACTTGATAATAACGCTAACAAGCATTATTAATGTTGCAAAAACCATGTGGTTTCTGATTAGTAACAAGCATTATCAATGTTGCAAAAACCATGTGGTTTCTGATTAGTAACAAGCATTATTAATATTGTATAAAACGTGGTTTCTGATTAGTATCAAGGATTATCAATATTGTAAAAACCATGTGGTTTCTGATTAGTATGTTGCACCCCTGAACTCTCTCTGTGGATAACAAAGTGCGTTGTTTTTCACTTAAACACATCATATAACAACAGACATTCACTAACAGGAATGTTTGGTTTTGTCCCACCAAAACTCTATTCAGCTAGATTTTATTCAGCATAAATGTTACTACTTCTGAACATCTGTCTCTCAGGTAGTCACCTTTCCTTTTTTGTAGTAAGGCAAAAAATATCACTGCAAAGCAGGGTACTCTTATGGATAATAAGCCACTGTCTCAAGTAACTGATTACCGTAGATTCAAGGCATTCACATTTTTCCATATTTGGATGATTGTCTAATATTTGCAGACTCTTTTTCCAGTTTTTAAGAGTCCTAAGCAAGTGTTCAGAATCTTCTACTTGGTCTGGGTTTTCAAGTGCGCTTACAGATGTCTTCTCCCATCTGTTCTCTTAGAATTTTTTTTTGTGTGTGTGGGATGCCCATTAGATTCAAACTTGGGAACTACTTTTCATCATTCAGACAAAGTAGAGATGTTCCAACGGTTCTTCCCATCAGAAGCATGTGTCTGCCTGGGAATTTCTCAAGATTCTGGGGTGCATGACTTCTTTGATTCTTATGATTCCCTTGGCCAGACTTCACATGAATATTCACTGGTACCTCAAACCAGTCTGAACTCAGCATCTGCACCAGTTATCTTTTCAGATACCAATTCTGGGGTTTGTAAGAACAGAGATTATATGGTTAGATGACCAGTTCTCTTGGAATCCATATCGCCCTTTTTTCTTTCCATTTTGGAGCTGATTCCAAAAGAGTGAAAGTGCAAGGTTTGTGGAACAAACAGGAAAGATAAAAGCATACAAATGTCAAAGAGATAATGACAGTTATAAATGCTATGAAAACCCTAAATCATTTCTGGTTCATCTGTGGGGGACACTTAAAGTTGATCTTTTTGCCTCCTCTCTGAACAGACAGTTAAAGAAATTCTGCTCCAGGATTCCTTTCCAACAGGTCTGGAAGACAGATGCTTTCTCATTCTCATGGACAGGAACATTCCTTTATGCTTTTCCACCCTTTCTACTATTACCTAAGTCTTTTTAAATTTTCAGAAGGACTTTTCAAAGATAATAGTGACGACTCCCTTTTGTCTTAGGCAATGGTGGTTCTCCCTTCTTTTGAAAATGGCCAAAGGTAATTAGCACAAACTTTGCTACAGACTGGATTTACTCACACAGGATAGGGGTTGTTTGATACAGTCCAACCTGAGATCTCTTCAACTGACTGTCTGGAAGATAGGGTTTTGAAACCTTTAAGGCCCTTTTTTTCTGGAGGACATGCAGCAGATGCAGAAGGAAACTAAATAAACTACTACTAGGAAATCATGTACATCTATGTAGAAAATATTTTCTAGTTGGTTCCATTCCAAGGACCAGGACCTTTTTAAGTTCTGTCTGCCTCTGGTTCTTGATTATTTCTGTGAGTCATTATTCTTTTGCTTTCTTTTTCTTCTGTCAAGACTCATTTGTCAATCATTTCTGCTTGTCTGCCCTTGGACCCCCCCCTTCTTCCTACTCCTAAATCAAGCAGTTACAAAAGCACTATAAATAAGATTCCATTTCCAGATACAGAACAAGCTTTACTCAGACCATTCTCTAGGTGATCCTACATTTTTAACCTACTTCCTCCTCCGTTTTTGGTTTCTAAGCTATGGTAATCTACCTAAATAGCTTAGGCTACTACAACAGTGATCTAATGTTGAACATAGTACTGCTGTGTAAGTAAACTTACCATAGCAGTAGATGTTCTAATTGGTCACTGCTACGGTAACAGTCTCCTCCTTCCAGCTCCCCCTTCTTTAGTTGTTGTTTGTATTGTCAGAGTATATATGTGTGTATATAGCTGCTCTTGCTTTATGTTGCCTAGCATCTTTACTTTCAGACTGTAGCCTCCTTTGTTTGGGGTAAGAAAGCTCTGAAGCTTTCGGTGCTTTAACTGCTTTTCATATGGAGCTTTGCTCAAGCTCCTGGCAGTTAGAGCATGTGAAATAAGCTTTTTAGCTTTGATAAGTTATCCACTTGGTTTATCACTGATAAGATATAACCTGAATAGCTTTGGCTGCTGTAGCAATAACCTATTAGAACATCTACTGTTAGGGTAAGTTTACTTACACGACTATACTTTGTAATTTGTTCCTAAAGTCATACTCACTGTCAAATGAGGTTAAAGACAAGTTGTCCGATTATCTGGTCAGTGATAGTGTTGATATGAACGATCTTCTGCAATGACTGTAATTGTCAATCAGTGCACAGGTGGAAGTTCACAGATATGGAAATGATTCTGTATATGGTATGTAGTTGGTATCATTCACCTATGAGCAGTTATACTGAAAGTGGTTATCAAAGTTCTGTTTTATCACATTGCATTGCTACACTTTTCTAATACTATGTAGTAGGGTTACCACCTGTCCCACTTTGCGAGGGACAGTCCCTTTTTGGGCAGTTGTGTCCTGACCAAAAATATTAAAAATGGCAAATGTCCTGAGATTGTAGGACATAATTATGTCCCATATTTCATGTAATAGTTGCATAAAATAGTTATTTCTGTATGTAAAATGCCTAAATGTTACAAAAAATGGAATAAGCAACTAAACTGCTACAAGAATAAGCTTTCATTTAGGCAAAAAAAGTAAAGTTCTATCCTTTGTACTAACCATGGGTATGTGTCGGCCTGTAAAATCTGATGTGTGTCCCGAAAATGTTCCACTTTGGACATTTGAAAAGGTGGCAACCCTACTATGTAGATAGCAGTTAAATGTTAGTTACATAAAATGCAAGTATCTATTAGCAGAAAAAAGTTAAGAAGATACAGCAATATACAGCAGCATGGCATAATCAATTAGCTAATATAAGAAATATTATGTCACTATGTCACAACCAGATTATCAAGAAATATAAAATATGCAGTACAAATACGATAAGAAATAGATGAAGCACTCTGATAAAGTTTGTGTTTTTAGCATTGAGTCATAACCAGCTTTAGGCAATATACAGCAGTATCTTTCTTTCTGGGAGGTTAGGGAGGCAAGCAATATTCCCAGATTGAACCTATGTGTCCTCACAACAATTTTATTTTGAGCTACTATTTTGTCAGCGTTAAACATTAAGTGTTGGGTACAACTTATGTCTTCACTGAGCAAAAAAAAAAAAAAAAAAAGACTGAAATTCTTTTCTTGCTCACAATTTTTGTTTAGGCTACTGTTGGATTAAAATGTTGAGGAAATGCTTTAAAATGCACCTCAGAGCATCTATAACCCTTATGGCTTCTGGGGCACTGACTTAATTGAGTTATTACCTAAATGGTTATTACTGTGCTATCTTGGTCAGGAAAATGTATTGAAAGGATGCCAGAAAAACTAAAGCTGAACAACAACACTTTTTATTTCTTTCCTTAATCATAATTACTTTTCAAGCCATCATTAGATGTAAAGATTGTAGAAAAAACAAAACAAAAAAACTTTAAAATGTACATCAGAGCATATAGAAAGTTTTAGCTTCCTGAAAAAGCTGAACAGTAAGGTCAAATGTAAGAAAAGGAAGAAAAAAGTAATGTGTATTGTATGGGGAAACGGGATCAATGGAGGATGTGTCTGTGCATGTGTGTGCGTGCGTGCGTGCGTGCGTGCGTGTGTGTGTGTGTGTGTGTGTGTGTGTGTGTGTGTGTGTGTGTGTGTGTGTGTGTGTGTGTGTGTAGTTGTTGTTGTAATGTATCACTGTTGCAACTAAATGCCCTGAGAATGCCCCTTTGTGATATGGGCTAACATAGTATAGTACATAGGCCTGTTGTAATGTAAGAACATTGTAGCTACAGGTCAGTCTATGCATACTACTCCTAAAAGTTTGCAGCCTGAAATAAAAGGCTGATTAGTAGGGGTGGCAGTGGCAGGGTGATACTTAGACTGGAAGTATCTAGGGAGCCCACAACTTGACATTTGCTGGCAGCCCCCAAAATGCTAACACCAGCCTTGCATGGAGTTTGTTAATTTCTGCCAATGTCATCACAGAGTATTGTATGATTTTTTTTCCTTGTTGAGGGTGTAGAGGTTGCAAACTGCAAAAGTGTGGAAGAGATTATTCCCCATCCTGATCTTAAAACACACAAATATGCAAATGTATAACCAGATTGCTTAATTATTTAATTTAATAAGAGTATGCAAAATCAAAGGTAAAAATGTTCAATTTAATCTACGAATTTAGAGTCGAGATTTAAGGTACAATTTGCTAGCAAGCCTTATCCCATAGTGCTAGGTTTGGCTTCCATTTGCTAATGTTTGACTCTAAACAAGTCACTAAAGCAAACACTACTTCTAGGTCACCCCAAGAAAGAGGCATTTGTGCCTAGTGAGTTTTCCCAGTTAACTAATATATAAAATATTCCACTAAAGATAAAAAAGAAATGCAACAAGGAGCCACATACTTCTGGAGGATATTTAAGCATTTCTCTTTTGGCAATCTTTACATATTTGTGATTGGACATATCAACATATTGAAGGATTTATAGATGCAATCATGTAGACTGATTGAGCACACAGTCCATTTTTAGGGGCTACACAGGAGCAGCAATGCAGTGTCAGTAACTCAACAGATAGAGCACTTAGTTTGTCACAGAAGGCTGTGTGTTCTATTCCAGTGCCATGTAGATGAACTACTGACAATGCAGGGCAGCATAAGGTGGGGCTGAATTCCTAGGTATGTTGCCCTTCAGATGAAATATTAAACAGAGGCTCCATCTGTCTGTGTTGGTGGTAGCTCAGGTGGATGTAAAAGATCCCCATGGCACCTATCCAAAAGAGTAGGGGGAGTTCCCTGATGCCCTAGCCCTATTTCTCCGAGCAGTAGAAATACCACCTCAGGTCTCCATTCTGAAAAGCTGCTACTAACCTGGAGGGACTAACCAAGTCAACCAAGAATGAATAAATACAAATTTCTGGTTAAGTGATTTGCTCAAGGTCACACAGTAGGCAAATAAGGGGTGCGAGACCCCCATGCTCAACTTAGCAATGGATGCTGCTCCTTAATCCAAAATAACCCTACACCTTACCTTAATAAAAACCTTCCCATAACACTGTCACTACGGAGGACACACTTAGACGTGCAAACATGCACAAAAACACACTTAACATCACTACATCTATCCGTTTAACTAACCCTGACCCTAACCCTAAAATACACATCCTCACACACAAACATACAAAACCTATCCACTCACCTAACTCTGACTATTACACACAAGTTCAAATGCTCTCACCCTCTCCAACTTCATCCTACTTTCTCAGTGAAACATTCCATCAATATTCACACACACACACACACACACACACACACACACACACACACACACACACACACACACACACATATTTGCATATATATATACACACACACATATTTGTATACACACACACACACATATATCTAGATAGATTTAGACATATGTATTTATATATATATATATATATATATATATGTGTGTGTGTGTGTGTGTGTGCGCGCGCAAAATCAGTATTGTGTGCTCACTCCTGTCTCTCCTCCACTATTTGCACCTCCAGCACACTAGTGAAAAGCCTGTGATTTTTGAAGAAAGGCTAGGGCTCCATCCTTTTTTTCCTGGAAACAGTGAAAGTTCAGTTATATGTCAGACTCTCTGTTCAATAACAGGGGATCTTCCTCTTCTTCCCAAAAAATATTATTTCTGTTCTTCTTCTTTTCCCGGTTAGGGGTTGCCACGGCAGATTACCTTTCCGCTCATGATTGGCAGTGGAGTTTTACGGTGTTGAGTTACCAGCCCAGCACCCAACCTTCCACAGAAGGCACACACACATATGCATGCACTCACACCTAGGTCCAGTTTAGAGTGTCCAATCCACCTACAGCATGTCTTTGGTATGTGGGAGGAAACTGGAGCACCCAGAGGAAACCCCTGCAACTACAGAGAGGACATGCAGACTCTGCACAGAAGGCACCCCAGCTGAGGATCAAACTGGAGAACCTTTGGTGTGAGGCAGCAACACTAACTGCTGCTCCACTGCAACCCCCCCCCCCCAAAAAAAAAATTACTTCTGTTAATGTGCTAAAATGTGACATTGTTATATTTAGTCTTAGACTGAAATAAAATCATATCTGCTAACAAGTCTGAATTTACAATTACAATGAAATTAGTGCTATACTGAACTGCTTCACGTGGGATCTATTGTTTAGAATGGAGACAAAATCAGCAGCTGTACTAGTGGACACATTTTTTTTTACAAATTGAATCAATTTCAGTAAGACACAGACAGACTGATAATTTAAAAACAAGCCTTCTGATGGAATTATAAAATCTCCAACCTTTATGAAGACACTGCATAGTTAAAAAATACTAAAATAGGTTAAGCAAAATGCAAACAACCTCTAAACAGAGTTTATGAAGATGTCCCAGATGAACTGTAAAAATCTAGTTACTAAAGTCAGAGTAAATAATAAAGCTCTCTTTGACTACATCACAAAAATGCAGGGTAAAAATTATGAATATCAGCTATTGATAGCATATGGCACAAGAATTTCTAACCCTAAGGATATATGCAGTATACTCTCTAAAATAATGCTTCATATACACAATGTGCAGATGAGTACAAACATTCTGTGTACTATAGTTAGCACACTGGTGGTCTGTTCTCTACTACACATGAATCATGGTACTATAACTGGACTTCCATTTAAAAGGAATACCTGTGTTTGAGAATGGTGCACAGGAAAGCATGAGACACAATGTGCATGATCTACACTGCTAAAGTACTGTATAGCAGGGAAACAGGCTATTAATAAGGTATACCTTATTAACTATCTGTACCCTGCAGTTCTGTACTCTCCCTCCATGCCTAATTGCAGTTCACAATAATTGCTATTCTTTAGGCATGATAACAGAGCTAAAGTCATTACCATATTATGGTAATGAGTGGATCTGGTGCTGTGTGAACTCCCATTGGTGGAAGCTCATCACCTTCACTTTGTGAGGGTGGGAAGTATGGCTGTGGGAGCAGGGTTGCCTGCACCATACAGAAATCTATTCCTAGCATGTTTTTTTTCCTTGGCAGGCAAAGTGTTTTTTTTTTTTTTTTTTTTTACTGGAGTACTGATATGTTGCTTGCTTGTGTATGTTAAGCAAGATATCATTAGGGAAAGAAGATCACTGTTCTGTCAAGTGCAATACCATCTGATTATATGCAGCTGGAGTCCCTTTTCTTACAACAGTGAAAGCAGTCTGCAGGTTGGTGATTTTGTGCTTGTGAATCGGCGTATGATCTGGAAAGGGTGTGGGGGTCACCTGCATATGTACACCTTACACAGGGTAATTGCTACTCAATGAAGCAGTGGGGTAAGACTGCGTACATAGTCTTACCACACTGTATAACTTTGTCTATGCAAGCAATAATAATGCCCGATAGGGTGTATGTTGCTATGTAAATAACACCCCTGGAAGGGAATTATTTACACAGTAACACACATCCTGGTGGACATTATTGTGCTTAGAGAATGGGCGGTCTGTAAAACTGTTGTTTTACTTATTTATTTTTTTATTGCTGCATTACTTTTTTGTTTATTTTTGATGTAATATAGTTCCTCAGCCTGATGTTTCAGACTTGCTGTATATATAAACAGTGTTGGAGGAAGCACTTTACATCCAAAATATAACACTTTTAAAAAATATTCACCACCACAGAAAAAAGCCAGTAGAATCTTAGCAGTTTTTAATAAAAAGTCACAAATATCCAAAACTGACACAGCTCAGGTCGAATGAAGTAGAATGCAAACACAGATAAGCTCAAATAGAAAACTTGTAGTGCAAAAACACAAGAATTAATTCTCTAGTGCCTTGGCTATTTTAGCCTTTATAGAGTATATTTTTTTCACATTTCCCCTTCCTGTTAAATACTAATCTTTGCAAACGATCAATCAATTAAATATGTAAAATACATAAAATTAGTTAAAGAAAACATTTCCGGTGACACTCCCTATTTAACCCCCCTGGAACCAACGTACCAAATTTTAAAATCAGAATAGATTCCATATGTAATATAGTTCCTCAGCCTCATGTTTCAGACTTGCTGTAGTATATATAAACGGTGTTGGAGGAAGCACTTTACATCCAAAATATAACAGTTTTAAAAAATACCCACATATTTATTTTTGGTACTTTACTCCTAAAATGTGCAGTTTGTTGCCAGTCATTGGGGATTGAACTCATTAAATAATGACATGTGTTTGAGTTTCAGACTTTATTTCCTTCAGAAAATTTATTCCAACACAAATCCTGTTATTTAACTCATTCACTCCACCGGAGCTCAGGAAGTCTGCACTGTAACTTCCAATGGGCAGAGCCTAAGCCTTAAACAAATGATATCTCTGGAACCATACGGGTTATGAAGGAAGTATAAATGGCAAACCCTCCAGCACAAACTATTTTTATAGTGGTACTATTCTTTAGGTTCTAGGTCTTAAACCGAATTTTATAAGTCACAGTAAACACAGTAACTATTTTGTTTTTAATGTTTTATAAACAACTTCCAATATCTCAGCAACTACTCAAGTTATTTATTTATTTATTTAATTTGCAGTTTGTTAACCAGGAAAGTCCACTGGGCCAAAAATGAGCCCTTTTCAATGGAGGCCAGTGGAGAAAAGCTCCATATACACATATTACAAAGCTAATATCAACAAAGTTGTTGTTGTTTGTCTTTCGGCTTTTTCCCAGTAAGGGGTTGCCACAGTGGAACTCCGGTCCACTAATGATTGGCAGTAGATTTTTATGAAATGCCAAGGTGCCAGCTCGATGCTCAACCTTTGACAAAGGCACGCCCATTTACGCACGCATGTCTTTTGAACGCTACCCAACCATGGGGAGGACATGCAGACTCCACACAGAAGGCACTCCCAAGCCACACCGAGAATCGAACAGGAGAACCTCTTGCTGTGAGGTAACAACGCTACCGCTGTACCACCACAGCATTTTAATATCAACAAAGTTAACAAGTATAATACAATTTTCAAAAATTACTAAAACATAGTAACATGTAAGACAGAATAATAACATTTTAGCAAGATGTTGTAACAAAGCATTGAATGAAATTAAAAGAGAAGCATTTTGGAGTCCATAAGTATAATTTGGAGTGCAGGCATATATGCACTCATAGTTTCATGAGGTGAGAGGTAGGAAGAATTAGAGGAGAGCACAACAGTGAGAGGTGAATAGGTTGAGTTACGAGAAAGGAAAAAAAAAGGATGGGGGAGCAGAAATGAAATAGAGGGAGTCAGGTGGGGTGAGAGCATGAGCATTCCCAGTGAGAAGACAGATGGGAATTGAGCATGGTCTTGAAGGCAAAGTGGTTTTGGGTGATTCTAATGTTGTGGGGGGTGAATTCAATAGACAAGCAAGGGAAAAAGACAGGAGAAATTGCCCTGGCTCATGTAAGGGTTTGTACAGTTTGAAGGTTACTGGACCTGAGTATTCTGTAAGAATGATGTAAGGTGAGCGCGGAGGAGAGGGAAAGGCAGTTAGGGGGTTTGAAAATAAGTTTGTGAGCAGTTAACAGCTGAATGTAAGAGAGATAATGGGGGAGTTCCAGCCAGGTCAAGGAATGGAGTGCCTCACAGTGGTGGGAGGAGGATTTGCTCCCGGTAGAAAACTTAAGAGATTTTATTGTAGCAGGATGACAGTTTTGACTTTAGGGAGGATTGAAGGTTGGTGAGGAGAGGGGCTCCATACAAGAGAGAAGGGATGAAATAGGAAATTGAGAGTATATATTTGGATGAGAGAGTGAGATAATGGCTGTAATGATACAGTATTCCAAGCTTTTGGTGTGTTTTCTTAATACTAGTTTGTATGTGACTGTCAAACTTTAAATATCCATCAATGATAACACCTAGACGTTTTGTATGGGAGGCAATTTCAATGGGAATCTTATTCTGACTGACTATGGAGAAGGAATTTTTATCAATAGAGATGGGGTAAAGATTATGATTTTGGTTTTGGATGCACTGAGAGCAAGGTGATTATTCAGCATCCAAAACTCGGTACAAGAGAAGGCATCTTGTGTTAGTTGCTTGAGTTCGGTGAGGGACTGAGCATATCAAATTATAGTAGAATCATCCGTGTATTGGACAAGTTTGGTGTTAGGAATGCACTGATGAAACTTATTAAGGAAGATGTTAAAAAGTAAGGGACCCAGTATTGAGCCTTCTGGAACTTCTGTTGGGGTGTGAAGGAAGGAAGATGTACTATTGTTCCATTTGATGGCTTATTGTCTATTAGAAAGGTAACTGGAAAACCAGTTAATAGAGGGATGGAGACATTGAGAAGAGAGAGTTTGGACAAGAGAACATTGTGGGAAACAGTATCGAAAGCCTTTGATAAGTCTAGGAGAAGGGTAGATACAATGCTGAGTTTATTTAAGTGAAGTGCTTTTCGTCTGCTCAAACAGCAGACTTCAGATGAAGTCTGCTGTTTGAGCAGACGAAAAGCGCTTCACTTAAATAAACTTTCGTATCCTGTGGCATATTTGTTATTTCTGTTCAGTTTTCTAAGTTTGTGTTTCTTAAGGATTATTAGATACAATGCTGCCAGAATCTCAGGCACGGTTGATGATGTTAAAGAATGACAGAAGGACGGTGGTAGTACTATGTCCAGGTCTAAATCCATGTTAAGTAGGGGAAGGAAGCTGATTGTCTAGGAGGTAGGGAAGTAGTTGCAAGTGTATGCATTTCTCAAGGACTTTTGAGATAGGGGACAGGATGGCTATAGGATGAAAGTTGGAGATTTCAGTATTGTTTCCTCCTTTGTGGAGGGGAATGATGAATGCTTTCTTCCAGAGGAGGGGTACATGGGATTCTTGGATTGAATGGTTGATAAGTATGGTGATGGGAAGAGCTATGCCATCAGCAGCTAGTTTAAGAAAGTTAGATTGAAAGTTGTCTGGGGCATGAGAGCATGGTTTTAATTTTAGCAGAAGTTTTTTTATGGTGTGTAGAGATACGGGTTGTATGTTAAAGGGGGGAGATAAGTAGTGTTGATGTCAGTGAGACTAGAGTTGAAGGTGTGGGATGAGAGTGGAGTAGAAGTTTATTTGAGAATGATGTGGTGAGCTTGGCTATTGAATCAATAAAGAAAGAGTTGAATTAGGTAGCTAAGATGTGATCTAGAGAGTTAGGGTCAGGGCAGGGATTGCCTTTTTTGCCAGGAGAGAGGAGAGCAGATATACTATTCCAAAATTTTTGGGGATTCGATCTATGATTGTTTTGAAGCTTGGAGTAGTAGGACTTTCGGTCTGAAGCAATTTGTTTTTTCACTTTGTTATGAAGTTGCTTATACTCAGTAAGGGTGTTAGGTGTTTTAGATCTATGGTAACACTTCCAAGATTTATCTCAGAGATGCATGAGTGTAATAGTTGCTTTAGTTAGCCAAGGGGTGGATTTGGTTTTGATTCTTTTAGTTCTGTGGGGAGCAAAGCTATCTAGTAGGTTATTAAATGTAGTATTGAAGTATGTAACAGCATCGTCAAGAGGGAGAGTTTTTACAGGGTTCCAGTTTATATGTTTTAGTGAGTCAGAGAAAGCTAGAGGGTTGAAGTTTTTTAGGGTACGAGTTGTGTTGTAGTTGTGGTGAAGATGGAAGGAGGATGGTGAGTGACGAGCAAAGGCAGGGAGATGATTGCTGAGGGAGTTGGGTAGGGTGCCAGTTAAATACATTAAGTAAGTTACACATACTGTCAGCGGCATTTTATTCATCTAACTGAGAGCTTTTATAACAGGATAAGGAGTTCTTTCTGTGTTACTTGGTTGTTGAGGTATTTAGAAAAATGTGAACATTATATCTATATAAATTAATATCATAAAAACAGTTAATATCTCTTTACCTGCACTAGACAGAGGGCAGGATTCACGAAGGCTTGCATGGAGTGTAAGAGACGTGTAACACTCCATGCAAGCCTTGCGATCCAGGAACAGCCCTAAACTCCGTGTAAGAGACCAGCTAAAATGTCTCTTACACGGACTGGGCGTGGACATGCTAAATACCTCACTTGCAGCCGAAAGGTATGCAAATGAGGTATATTAGCGATCCACGAAGCAGAAACCAGCCCGTGTAAGAGACGTTTTAGCTGGAGAAATGTACTCAGTTGACAACTGAGTACGTTTCTGCAAATTTCACAACGGAGCCATGTCAGCTCAAAATAAAGGGTGCATATGTGTCAGGCAGCATGCCAATGGCCAAATATGTGGCCATTGGCAAGGTAACCTGATGCAAAAATAAAATATATATATTTTTTTCGGCGATCGCCGATGTTTAAAAACGGGCTGCGCTGTATAAAACATAAAAATGAAGGTTATAAACCCACAAATGTGGGTTTTATGCAGTACATGGAATGACAATGCAGGGACCAGCAGACCAAAAACAACATGGCCACCGTGTAGTGGTTGCTAAGGGGGGAAGCTGAGTGTAAGAAATGTAACTAAGCATTAGTAGGCAGTCTCATGTAAATGAGGGTTAGGATACTGAATCTCACAGTCACATAGCAAATGAGCACATTCTGAGTAGTGTAAGAGTTACATAAGGGGGAGGAACAGAGTAGGAGATAGGTGACATCACAGGGGGGAATGGCAGAAAGAAATGCAGTTCATTGGAGGTCAGTGTTACATGACAGATGTCAGACACATATCATGGAAAGAGGAGTGCCACAAGATAAGCATGGGAAAGTCAAGAAATTGAAGGTGTACACTGTTACTTACACCAAAGTTTCTTGCTGGGCGTGCATGCGCACGTGTGTGCACCATGAAGCGTGAGTAGAGCAGTGTGAGCGCGTGTAAGGCAGACTGAGCATGTGGGAGCATGTTGGTAGATGTTTAACACTGTTTGCACTGGTGTGCGCGAGTGTAACCCGAATAAGTAGATTCTGAACCATGTAAGCACGTGTGCACGCGTGTAAGCCACTGTGAGCGTGTTTCTGCTGGTATGCACGTTGCTCCCCCCTGAGGAAACAGAAAGGAAAAAGGAAGCAACAGAATTAGTAGGAAGCTAGCAGGGAATACTGCTGAAGCTAGCAGGTGAAAACAATTAGAAGCAGGCAATTACACAGGCAGAATAGTAGCCCAGCCCAGCACTTAAAACTCTGCAAACAGCAGTGCAGGATGTTTCTCTCAAGAGACACTGCAAGACAGGAGTAAGCTAATAGAAGTGAAAACTGAAAAAGCTTCACTCACAGCAGAAATGTTAGGGGCTGCCATAGCTGTCATAATGAGACATAGGCAACTTGCTGAGGGTGGTGACAATGCAGATGGTGCCAGACAACCCACACTGAGGAGATGGAGAAGAGTGTACAGGTCCAGGGTCACCTACCATGGGTTACATGAGCTGGAGATAGTAGAGCGCTATAGAATGGACAGAGAGCTCCTGCAGCAAATAGTTGAGCTCTGCAGGCCACGCCTCACACACAGAACCAACAGAGGGGAACCCATCCCAGTGGAAACCAAGGTATGTGTTGGTCTAAGAATACTAGCAACAGGTACCTTCCAGAGACCAACTGGTGATATGATGGGGATATCACAGGCATCAGCCTCCAGGGTACTGCACCAGTTCCTGGATGCCATGTCAGCACATGTTGGTGATCATGTATATTTCCCCAATGCCCGTGAGGTATTGGCCAGCAATATGCGTCTCTTCCAGCAAATAGCAGAATACCCTGAGGTAGTGGGTGCAATAGACTGCACGCACATATGCATCAAAGCACCAGCCGGTGAGCAGGGTAGGGCCTACATTAACCGCAAGTGCTTCCCATCCATCAACTGCCAGGTCGTGTGTGATGCCCAGGGCATAATAATGAATGTGTGTGCTGGCTGCCCTGGGAGTTACCATGATTCCCACATCTGGCATTTGACACAGCTGTACCAGACATTTGCCAATGGGGACATCCCACAAGGACACCTAGTGGGGGATGCAGGTTATGCACTGGAGCCATGGCTGATGACACCCATCAGAAACGCACACACACCTGAACAGGAACGCCATAATGAGGCACATGCACAAACACGTAATGTAATAGAGCGTGTGTTTGGGCTGCTGAAGTCACGGTTCCGGTGTCTGGACACATCTGGTGGAGCCTTGCAGTACACACCAACTACATGTACCCAAATTGTCATGATATGTGCTATGCTACATAATATGATCTTGCGAAAACAGCTGCAGCAGGACCAGCATAGGGATGG
The DNA here is from genome assembly GCF_019279795.1 of Protopterus annectens. Taxonomy (NCBI): domain Eukaryota; kingdom Metazoa; phylum Chordata; order Ceratodontiformes; family Protopteridae; genus Protopterus; species Protopterus annectens. Next base: position 1,069,804,226 of record NC_056727.1, read on the forward strand.
GCCAAACAGCCCCCCACCATTGCCAAGGCCATCACAGGCAGAGCGTGACTCGGAGGAGGAACAACCTAAGCCTGCCCCAGTAGGCAGAAGGAGGCATGCCCAGTATGCCCTGGCCTTGGCAAAGAGGCAACGCATAGCACATACACTGGCTCAGTAGGAACCCTGGGAATGATACCCCCTCTGACTCACTCAAATAATAACATGGATGCCTAAAATGACATGACCTGCTCACAAACATGTACAGGGAAGTGTAATATGCACATCCGACAGAGGCAGCACTGCAGCACCACCTGAGGCATGAATGCCATGTGTTAAGTAATGTAACACCATGTACTATATGCACACCTGAGCACCCTGACTAGCATTCACCCTCACCAAGCATGAAGCCACAAAATGACGATGGGATGATCAAGTGCAATAACTGGCTGATGTAATGCAGTTAGTCAAAGGGGAGCCAATGTGTTTCAGGCTGGGAAGACATGCGGAGCATGACATGATGCACCACCTGCTAGGGGTGGCGTGCACCTATCAGTCCATGCCCCATGGATACTGGCAAAGGCTGTCAGTACCCACAGCATGCCCTGAATAGGTAAGTCTCAAAACACAAACCCACCTTCATAGGTACCACAAGGGATAGGAACCTAGATGTAATGCTACCCAAAGCCAGAAGTCTAAACAGCAAGATGTGTGCAGTGTAAACGCACACAGTATGGAGAATGTAGATATCAGTCCTGTAATAGAGAACTGGGTCAAGGCTCACATCAGCACCCTAACACTACCAGGTCACACCTCATACTGTGCTGTACAGCCGCAAAACATGGAACAAGCTACAAAAGGAGGGTGACTAGCAATAAATGTCAAGGATAACCACACCCCCATGTTGGTACCACAACAAGAAGCAGCATGGATTAGCCATGGTCAAATACCAATGGCTAAAACCGCCTCCCAGTATATAGCCTGCTGCAGACTACTGTCCTAATACCAGGAACTGCACCTGGCCTATGTTGGAATACATGAATATATCAAGCCCCCCAAACCACATTATATTGCTTGACTGAAAATACCCAGACATACACCGGGAGCATTATACTAGCACCAATACAGTCGAGAAAAGTTCCCAGAATCCATAAACCAAAATGCCCAGGAACAACATACCACTCCCACAAGAGGGGTAAGCATACTGGATGTGATAATCAGCAACATGTGTACTGGATGGCAAGATGAGAAGTGTATCCTTCACTGGTTAGACCAGACCATAGAGTAATCACACTGGATATACACATCCCGACCCCAGTCCCTGGCCAGAATACCACAGTGAAAAACATGTGTAAAGCATAGGTTGCACCCCTCCAAACCGATGTGGAATCCACGAAAGGCCTGTGCAAGTGCAGAATATGGGACACACCGCAGAACATGTTATACAGGCATTCCATGAACACAGCCAGGAATGCTTGGAGTATGCAATCAAAAATAACAACAAGACGCAATACCATACACGCAGGCATCTGGCATGCTGGACTCCAGCCATTACCAAACCATGCAAGAGAATGAGGAAGCTACCACATGATAGAGCAAACATAAAAAGGGAAGTAATCACTGATCAGTAGTATGTCAATAACATATGCCCACACATACAATCCACAAAGGCCAGCCACAACAAGTAGAATCTGTGAATCCAGAGGCAATGTGACACCTGTCCCAAGTACACAGACAACCACAACTCCCCCCAATAAATACAAATATATGTGATAGATGCAACCATGTATCCAAACCAGAGGCTGAGCTCCCCCAACTCAGTACTGTCAAAACTAGTCAGGAGGAGAAGGTAACCACATACACCACAAACCCAGTCCCACATAGACCTACCACAACTGTAAACCAAACACATAAACACACAAAAACATTCCCGGAGGCCCTAATTACAAACACACCACACCAACAGAAGCCTCCAAAGCAGATCACAAGCAACCACAAAGTACAGTTTTGTACCTACCATAAATGTAGATGTCCGAATTGGATAGCATCTGCAGTCATAACAACTGGGTTGTCCTGTCGTCAGGCAGCCCTTCAGTCGGCCGGATTCCAAAGTCCGCTTCGGCTGATGTCGCACTTCACCCGACGTCATCTCTGTGGGTCTTCGGGTATAAAAGCATCAGCCGACGCCATTTTCTTCAGTGTTTCTTGCCCCAGATGCCAGAAGCCCTATAGAAGGCTAAAAATTTTGGATAGATGCCAATGTTTCCAAAAGATAGAGGTAAACACAAAAATAAGCATGTATGTACATAAATACAAACAAATACACCATGAAAGAAATCCCCCCACTAGCTAGCTATTAGAAGGGTAAACACCCTAGGAGTACCACAGAGGGGAAGGAGGGAATCCTGACTGCAGATGCTATCCAATTCGGACATCTACATTTATGGTAGGTACAAAACTGTACTATGTCCTTCATGGATGCATCTGCAGTCATAACAACTGGGTAGAATACCATAGCCAACTAGGGAGGAGGATAAAAGTAGATTATGGTGTGTTTAGGATCCCTTGCAGAACAGCAGTGGCAAACCCTGCTCGGGATCTGGAATATAGAGGTAAATTATAATGCTTGGCAAATGTATGCACGGAGGTCCAAGTAGCCTCAATAATGTCTTTGGTAGCCACTCCTCATAAGAAGGCTGTGGTAGTGGCTGTTGCCCTTGTAGAATGAGGTCTTATGTTCTGTGGAATTGGCTTTCCATGGAAGGAGTAACAGAATCGTATGCAATTTCCTATCCATTTGGAGATTGTCTGTTTGAAATAGCTTTTCCTTCCCTTCCTGTTGCATAGGCTACGAAAAGTTGGTCAGTCTTTCTGCTATTTTTGTTCTGTCCAAGTAGTAGCGTAGCTGTCTATGTACATCCAAGGTATGCAGTATTCTTTCCCCTCTGTGTTGTGGGTTGGGAAAGAAGGTAGGCAGGTGGATTGCCTGGTTTAAAGACACTCTGGATACCACCTTAGGCATAAATGTAGGATTAGTCCTCATGGACACTCTATCTTGGTGGAAGATTAGAAAGGGTTGCACTGCCATTAAGGCCTGTAGTTCTGAAACCCTCCTTGCTGAAGTAATTGCCAGTAGGAAAGCAGTTTTCCATGACAGGTGTTGTAGGTCTGCTGTTGCTGCTGGTTCAAAGGTGATAGTGTCAATTTTTCTAGCACAAAGTTCAAGTCCCAAGCTGGCAATGGTGGTTTCCTTGGAGGTTTTACATTCTTGATTCCTCTGAGGAACTGCCTGAGCAAAGGGTGTGAAAAACAGGTGGATCAAAGCTGTATTCTGCTGAAATAGCTGATGCATGAATCTTGATGGAGGAGTAGGACAGGCCTGAATGAAGTAGTTCGGCCAGATACTCCAGAATGTTAGGCATATCTATGTTTGATACATCTTTTCCTCTTTCAGAACTCCAAATGACAAACCTTTTCCATTTCCCAGCATAATTCCTTCTAGTTGAAGGCCTGCGTGCTTCAAGAATAATGTCTTTAACTCTTTGTGAAAGTTCTGTATTAGCAGCTGCTATGTGATGTTCCATGCAGTCAGTTGCAGCGTTTTAGGTTTGGATGCATGGTGCTGAAGTTGTTCTGAGTTAGCATCAAAGGCATCAGGGAATTGGCCACATATTGTTCGAGACATGCTCCTCAGCAGTGGGTACCAATGCTGTCTTGGCCAGTTTGGAGCTATCAGGATTATCCTTGGACGTTCCTCCTTGATTTTTAGTAGTACTTTGTGTATCAAGGGAAGAGGTGGGAATGCATATGCTGTTAGGCCTTTCCAGCTGAAGGAGAGCGAGTGCACTTTCCATGCTAGTGGGTGGAATGTCCTTGTGCAGAATTTTTGAGCTGGTGATTGAGAGGTGATGCGAATAGATCTATCTGAGGCATTCCCCATTTCTTGAGATGGTCTTGAAGATATCCGGGTGCAGCTGCCATTCGTGGGCATCCGATGTGGTCCTGCTTAACATATCTGCTAGAGAGTTTTCTTTCCTGGCACAAATATTGCCTGTAACTGGATGTTGTAGCTGAGTGCCAGGGTCCACAGCTCCAAAGTCATTCTGCATAGGGGTAAGAATGAGTGCCTCCCTGTTTGTTGATGTACCACATGACTGTGGTGTTGTCTGTCCTTATCATCAAGTGGTCCTCCTTGAGAAATGGTCTGAACTTTTGGATTGCCAGTTTTACTGCCAGCATTTCTTTTAGGTTGATGTGCAGGTGAAGTTGGTCCTGTGTCCACAATCCTTGTACGCATTTGTCCAGCATATGCCCCATCCTAGGTCTGAAGCATCTGTTGTGATGGTCTGGCTTGCTTGACCTCATGAAAGGGCAGGCCTGGGTTTGACTGGCATGCCTGAGCCCACCATAGGAACTCCTGTTTTAAGCATGGTATTAGTGGGATTTCCATTTCTAGGCTGTGTCTGTGTTGGGACCATAAATTCTTTAGGTACCACTGTAGTTTTCTCATATGTAGTCTGGCAAATGGAACCAAGATTATGCATGATGCCATGAAACCCAAGGCCTGCAGTACCTTTCTTGCTGTTAACTTGTTCAGTTTTGTTAGTGCCAAGAAGTAAAGAGGGAGTTCTTTTGTTTTTCTGTAGTTAGGAATGCCATTTGTCTTACTGTGTCCAATTCCGCTCCCAGGAAAGTCCTTGTCTGGGATGGTATCAGTCTTGACTTTTGTAAATTGACTGTGTATCCCAGTGCTTGAAGCAAGTAAATGACCCTTTGTAAATCTGTTGTCAGCTTGCTTTTGTTGTCTCCTTGTATCAGGCAGTCGTCCAGGTATGGATAAATTTGAATTCCTGTAGTCTGCAATGGCATTACTGATGCCAGGCATTTTGTGAATACTCTGGGCGCAGTAGATAAGCCAAAGGGCAATGCTGAGAATTGATAGTGCTCTGATCCTGCAAGAAATCTGAGGTATCTTCTGCAGATTGGTCGAATGGGGACGTGCAGGTATGCCTCCTTGAGATCTAGAGTTACCAGCCAACACTCCTTGCCCAGCATGGGAAGAAGTTGCTGTAGGGTCAGCATTTTGAATTTTGGGACAATGATGTAAGTATTCAGGGTGGACAGGTCTAGAATTGGTCTCCAACTTTTTTCCTTTCTTGGAACTAGGAATAGTCTGGAGTAGAACCCCTTTCCTTGCTCTGCTGTTGGCACTTTCTCCACAGCTCTCATGTTTGCTAACTCCATTATCTGTTGTAGAGCCTCTGTCTTTTGATTTGGAGGTAGATTTGGCATTCCTCTTTTGTCTGGTAAAGTGTGGAAGTGGAACCGGTAACCTTGATCTATGGTTTGTAAAATTCACTTGTCCTTTGTTATGTGGTGCCAGTTTTTTGAAAATAAGGTTAGCTTTCCGCCTAGAGGAGCTGCTATTTGTTCCCTGGTAGGCGGGTTTAGGATTAAGTCACTGTGGCTGTGTTGATGTAGTGGCAGGTGTTGAGTCTGTGCCTCTGTTGTTACCTTGCCACTGTCGTCCCTCTGTAGGCACCTCCTCTGGATTGGTTTCTGCCTCTGGAACGTCTATTCCTGCCCCTTTGAGGTCTTGTGGAGTCAGGAAAGGACCAATTTTGGCAGGCCAGTTCCTGCTAAACCTTGGGGTTGAACCTGCAAGAAATCTTTAACTGTCTGGACTGATTTTGCCTTTTCTTCCATTTTCTTCATAACCTGCTGGGCAGGTGTACCAAACAAACTTGTTTTATCCATAGGAGCATCTATCAATTTAGATTTAACATGATGCCGTAAAGCTTGCTCCTTTAGCCATGCATGCCTTCTAATTACAGTGCCAGTCATGGCTGATCTAAATGAAGCCTCCAGTGCATCATAGCCACATTTTAAAGAATGGTTACTAACTTGCTGTATGTTATTTACCATTTCTAATACATATTTCTTATCAAGAGATTCATCAGTGGTTAGCTTTTTAGTTAACTGATCAAGCATAAACTCTTGGTATTGTATCATGTGAAACTGACAGTTTAAAGCTCTAGCTGAGAGAGTGGCTGAAGTGTAAACCTTTTACCCCATCTGTCTAATGACCTTGCTTCCCTTTCAGAAGGAACAGGGTTTTAGCTATGGTCGCTGCTACTGCCTTGGGACCCTGGGAAATAGTTTCGGGTCTGCAAGAGGGGCCTTGTAAAGGTGGTGATGAGTATCTGGCACCCTGTAAAATCTGTCTGGTTTGGCAGGGGCTGGGGTAAAGAATCTGGAGCGGAGCAGACATCATTGAAAGCATCATCCACCACAGAGAGAACAGGAGGTATAGCTAAGGGCCTGTGCTGTGGAAGGTGCAAAAGGTCCTAAGTCTTTTCCTGGAGTCTGAAAAATCCTGTTGCTGCCATTGGAACTGTTCTCGCATGGCATGCAAGGTTTCCCAAAGGAGAATTCTTCTGGTGGGGAAGCAGCTGGAATGGATTCTTCAGCATCAGAATCTTAAAATTGGAGAAAGGAGCCTCTGGCTGGTCAGTTATGTCTGATTCATCAGCAGAATCATCAGAGGACACTGGCTCATGGGGCTCTGCCCTAGGTCTCTTCTCTGGGGCTGAGAGGCCCTGTCTGGGTGAGATTGAGATCCTCTAATTAGTGAAATTAAATCTTCTGCCAAAGTAAGCATTTGAGAACTGGAAGAGGGCCTGGTTGAGGGGTTTAACAGGCACTGTTTTAGTAGTCTTGGCTGCTTTAGCCCTGGCGAAGGCCTTAATGGACATGGCTGCTGGAGGCCTAGCAGCACCACGTGCTGGGGTAGAGACATCCAAGGGAATGGTGTCTGATAAGTCAGTGGTAAGCACCGTAGTGGGTAAAATTTCTGAGGCCGATTCAAGAGGGTTAGCAGGGACCTCAGTTGTAGAGATAGATTCAGCTGTATTTTGATCAGTTTTCTCGGTTTCGGCCGAAACCGAGACACTCATGTTTGCTTAACCATGGTTTCGCGAAACCGCGGACCGCGAGTGTCGGTCTTTTTCTTTGCTTTTTGGCAGAATGCGTGGTCGGAGGATCCGACGGCATAATGTACGCAAAATCAGAACCGAAAAACTGTTCTGCAAACTCCGACCGGCGTCTAAGCGTTATCGGTTGAAAGAAGCACAGGACGAACAGGCTGCTACGTCGTGGGCTGGGCCTAACAAGGCAGGCAGTAAGAGTGGAAATCTTTATGAGGTATTTGTTTCCCACAGGTTAAACAATTATTAACTTTTTCTGACATCGGCTGAGGCAAGAAAGAGTCCCCAACGGGTACTTAGCTTTAGAAGTCTTCAAGTAGTATTCGTAGAAGTAATCTCTGGATCCGACCGACCGGCACTTGCGAACAGCTTCTGCTTTGGCGCCACGCCGCAAGAAAGACTGAAGAAAATGGCGCCGGCTGATGCTTTTATACCCAAGACCCACAGAGATGACGCCGGGTGAAGTGCGACATCAGCGAAGCGGACCCGGACTTTGGAATCTGGCCGACTGAAGGGCTGCCTGACGACAGGACAACCCAGTTGTTATGACTGCAGATGCATCCATGAAGGACATCCTCCAAACATAGCACATGCAACACATAGTACACAAAGCTGGTGTGCCAAACAGTCACAGGCCAGAAGGAGAAACAACATGCCTTATACAGTTGTAATAGGTGTCTGTATAGACAGACACACTGCTGTCCCACTCACCAGACTGAACAAGGGAAAGGGTACAGTAAGCTGCCTGTAGGCTGCCACAATATGCCACATAACACAAGTACGCAGGTCACCCCAAAGCAAGCAGAAATATGATGCACTCAATGTCCATGCTGGTGTGAATGACCTGAGATGTACCTCCCTGGTCTACATGAAAAGAGACATGGATAAGCTCTCTGAGTATGTACCCCAGGCCGGTATGACACTGGCCGTGTGTAGCATCCAACCCTCACCAAGAATGATGCCACAGTACAAACACAGAATGATCATGTTTAACAGGTGGCACAGTTACAGCTGTTAGTCCAAGAGGGTCTAATGTCTGTCTGCTTGAGATGTCAAGCATGACAAGCCATGCTGCTGTTCCAGGGATGGCTTGCACCTGTTACCCCTGTGCGTCTGGATACTGGATAAGGCCTTTGCCACCTCCATAGAGCCGTATGTAGGCAAGGCCAAAAAGACTACCCACCACCCTAGAAAACATAAGTGGTAAGAAACATAAGGGTAATGCTGACCAATGCCAGATATGTAAACTGCAATATGCATGCCCCTGAGGCACTTCCCAGTATGGAGAACATCGATGTCTGTGCAGTGATAGAAGCCTGCTGCAAGCCTAGTGATAGCACACCAGCACGACCAGGTTATACCACATATCATGTGTTATGGCCCCAACACCTGGACCAAAACATCAAAGGAGGGGGAGTATCCATATGCAGCACAGACACCCATATGGCCAGGTAACTGACAATGCACAAAGCAGCGGAGACCACCCATGTGCACCTAAGTGTAGTCAAAACTGCTGTACAGTCTGTAGCATGCGACAGACCACACTCTCACACAAGAACTCCACCCAGACATCCTGAAGACACTGGACAGTATGAATGTCCCACCAAATACCAGACAAGGTACACACAAATTACCACATAGGTGGCAAACCATTATGTATGCAAGGAGTAATCAGGGACCTAGGGACACAAGTCAACAGTAATCTGTCATGTGACACTCACAATGCCAATGTGGCTAGGAAGATTGTCGATATTGGACACCGTATCATGAAAGGATTCACATCTACATCAACAGAGGTTACTGTGCCGCTGTACTGTTCCCTTATCAGACCCATAATCTAGTACAATGACTCATATGGGATGTACCATACGTGACACCTGCAGCAGTTCGGAAGACCTCATAGTTACCCCACCAAGAGGATAAAGGGTGTGAAATATATGTCATATGCTGCCTGGCTGTAGACACCCCAGCTGAATGCAGTCACAGACTGCCCACACAGAGGCATTGTATGTCTGTTGTACAAGGCCATGTCCAACACAGGAGTAATGGACATGCTCCACCACAGGAAATCAAAGCCATTTGAGCTGTGAGAGTGACAGATGTCAGCCTCAACACATAATGAAATAGGATGTGCTGGAGGGACAGATACATAACCCAGAGGCTCCCCACACCCAGAAACAGGAAATAGAGCCCCTCACTGACACCCCTCAACAGGAATATTGCCAATTGGATGGATGATCGTACATGTATACTGGGGGTCTTCACTGTGTCACGACCAGACAGAGGCACAGTAAAGAAATTCATAAATGGCCATAATAGTCACATAGCAAGGGGCGGCGAAAGACACACACTCTGGCTAGGCTTACTAATGCCCTAGGGTGGATAGCCTAGTATGAACCCATGAACCTATGAAGATACAAATTGTACAGGACACTAAGGATAATCACAAGGCTTACTTAACTGATGGTAGGAACCATGTTGGGCATCCACAGATATGCTGCGAATCACACAGATATTACAAACAACATACCAAACACACACACATATTGCTAACATACAACCTGACAGGTGCAGTGCAAACCCCCCCCCCCCCAGAATGCAAAATATCTATCCCAGCAGACTGCTGGTCCCCTGACATTGCAGATGCTGAGGTAACAGCCATCATCTGCAAAGCAAAACACACAGCAGCAAAGGTATGTGATGGTGTCCTGGGCTGAGGCCAACATGGACTCCAAGAATAATGGAATGCAAAATCACACTACTGCCCAATGTCAGCCTTACCACAGGATATATATATATATACCCAAAGAGCAGTGTACAACAACAGTGGTCCTTCACAACAAAGGTGTTGCCTGAATGGATACTGCAAACTACCACCCCAGGATCCTGACAAGCTTGGTCTGCACAGCTATGGAAAGGATCAGTATGTACCGCAGACATAAAGCTATTGTGGACCTACTGATACTGGACCCTACACAGTGTTGCTGTCGTAACTGCAGATCCTGCCCCTAAACATGTTTGACCCATTTGAAGCAGTCATTAAGGTCATTGATGAGGGCAATCTGGTCCACACAGCGTAGCTGGACCGTGCATATGTTTCTAGACAATACCCTACGAGTTCAGTATGGATATGTTCACCAGCTTAAATATATACCCCTATGTCAGTAGAGGGGTTGCAAACCAGACCAAGGACAGAACTGACATGGTCAGACATGCTGCATCCATGTCAGACTACAAAGGAGATATGAGTGGCATCCCACAAGGCCTGGTCCTGCCCCCCCCGTTCTGTATATATGTCCCATAGGTATAGGCCAACATGGAAGGACTGCGACTGAACATGTATGCAGAGGAGTACAAACAGCCCACCATATCCGACCCCCAGCTGACACAAGCAACCCACAAAAGGGCCACCTACAGACAACTGGAGCCATAGCCATGTCAGCAAGCTAATTGCAGATCTGTGTATAGACAACCACCGTGGATATACAGTAAGCGCCCACAAATTACCACACAGGTGTTAACCCATTACATACCTAACATGTAATGAGAGACCTGGGGACAAAAGGTGATAGATATCCTGCACTGGACAAACATGTGGCTGAAGTGTTCGCAGAAACATACTATATACCCACCCAATCATGAAGGTTGTCAGATGTAGATAAGGGGAGGTTACTGTGGCTCTGCAGTCTTCCTTCATCAGCATCACAATTGACTACAATAGCCCCTGTGGGATATACCTCAGCAGACACCTACATCAGCTGTAAAGTCCACAACAGTACCCCACCAGGAGTAGCAAAGAGCATGAACAGGTGCCATGTGTTGCCTGAGCAAACAAACTGCAGCCCCACACACTGCCATACTGCCCAGCTACAGGCAAGCTGTGCCTGATGTATGAAGCCATGTCCAACCTGGAATCAATGAACATGCTGCACCTTGTACAATCTGAATGGCAGTGAGCTATGCACATGAGAGACCTGAACCCCAGCACTGACATACATAGGACAAGCTGTACAGAATGATCCATAACACAGAAGGCACCCCCACTCTTCAGTAAACTCCCAGTACAGGTCAGCCAGAGAGTCACCTATCGACACCCCCTCAAGAGGAATCCTGATGAGTGGATGGGAGATGGTAGGCTAACCCTGGGTATCACTGTTATGTCAGAAGTAGACGGAGGCACAGTATACTAACCATGACATATGTCATGGCAAACTCCAGTTACAATGTGTGTCGAAGGACAAACACACCCTGTGACTAGCATCAGAAATGGCCTAGGGAACATTGCTAGTGTTTGCCAATGTCCACCCATATTGTGGAATACACTACCAATGTTGGACGAGCCTGGTGTAGGTAGTCCATATCTGAACATAATGAACATGGTCATATGTGCACAACTGGCCCCTACACAGTCTGTTGTGCTCACTATGAAGATGTCAAGCATGATAGGACTAAAGCCCAGGATACTGTCCACCACAGTGAAAGTACTGAACCAGTACACTATACGGTACTACAGTGTTAGGTCATTATGAAAGTATGTTGACAACTGTCTGCAAAGTATCCCATGCAATCCCTGCAGGCACAGTATAATCACTGTTGTGGCAGACATGAAGCAGTTGGCCAGTTAGTACACAACATGACACCCAACACACAACCATAAACGTGAGATATTGTTGAAGTTCACACGCACCCAAATATGTGGTGGACTTCAGAGTGCAACATATGGAAAGCTCACACTGGGCATGCTCACACACTTTGATAAATGAGGCATATGTCAGACAACATGCCATAGAAAGGCTGAACTGGGCATGCTCACACACTTAGGCCATATCTTCGTTTAGCAGTTGGCCACACATATCTGGTATTTGTACGTGTCATTCTAGGAACCAACCACAACACAGCAATCTGCCCAGTGCATACAGTAAATGACTACAGAGACATAAGTGATATAGTGGATCGCCGTCATATGCAAACATCTTCCACAGATACACAAGCTGGTCATAGGAACAGGGAATGCTATGGCAATAAAGACCTGCAAACAGTAGAACACCAAAACAAATATTGTGCATCTGACAATTGAACATATGGGTGTAGAGGTCAATACTAGGCTTGTTGCCCTAGGGAATGACAGCTCAGCCAGAGTGTGCTTGGCATCTGCATCCCCAGTACAGTAGGCTACTGTGCCACTGTAAAGTAGGTCACATAAGGCAATGTGTGAGGCTAGTGAGCTGTGCCTCTGTCAAGCAGGGGCACAGTGGAGATCCCAGGGTTTGAATGTGCTAAGCCACAGCCATGTTGTCGGTGTGTGCTGGAAGAGGGTTGCTGAGGATCTCTAACAGTAAGTGGCCAATAACAGACTGAGGGGAGCACTATCTGCATTCTCTGGACAATTCCACTGTCAACACTGTGTTGTGATGATTATGTGTGAATGAAGTGCCATGCCGGAACTGTTCACAGATGTCCTCCCTCTGTGGGCTACAGCTCTGCAATGTATTAGCTCACTCTGTCTGTTGTACGGCTCATATATGGCTGGTGTACACCTGACAGGTGTCTTGTTGTGGAGCAGTCATGGGTATATGTGGGATAGCATGATCAATGCAAACTGTACACATGCTCATAGAATGCAATTGTCAAGGATTATGCTGAGTGGCCAGTATAGTCCCCCAGCATGGGTCCTTTGAAGTCGTTCACCCCAGTCTTCACAAGTGTAGAGTCTGCTTGTGCTAAATGCAGTTTGTGTGCAGTGACAACCTTGCCTGGGGGTGGAGATGGGATATGGATGTCCAGGGAAAGGTGGGTATGGTCAGATATCAACAATGGTGGTCTACCTCTGGTGTGGAAAAGTGAGTACCCATGTTACAGATGGAAAGGTGCAATATGTATTCCCCCATGTGGCTGTGGTGTGTGGTTCTGCCATAGCACATGGACCCACAAATTGTAGTGGCTGTAGGGTAAAGTGGTAGAGGCCTGAGTAGTTCTCACACACAATATGCCTGTACCTGATGTTAACAACTGAAATGGTGTATGTGAACACATGCATATCCCGGCACTGTTCCCAGGGAAGCTAAGTGTGTGTCCTGAATGTGGGTGTGGTGTTCTGGACTGGTTGTGTTGTGTGTTACAGGTCCTGTGGTCATGAAGCATGGTATAGAACATAACCTGGCAGTGCAATGTGCATATCTGACCCTGACGTAGGTGGCTGCAAATGCATATATATGCTATCCCCCACCTGACAGTTAGTACTAGATGTACATACCTCTGTAGAAATAAAGATGTCAGCACCCTATAAATACTGCAGGTGCAGAACAGATGCCCAGTAATTCGGTTAGCGCACTCTGCTAATGCGTCTCCCCCAAGTGTCATAATATAGGTAGGTAGGGGTTTGAATCCTGCAACTGCCCAGTGTGTGTGGAGGGGGGTTAGTGTGTGTGCAAGTCTGTGTGAGGGAGATGTCACTTTTGGCAACTGTGAAAGCACTCTACAGGATGCACATTCCCCTATCTCAGCATGGATGATGTCAGCACCCTGTAAGTACAGCAGGAGAAGGGAAACCTCCCAGTAATTCGAATAGCGTGCTTCGCTAATGCGTCTGTCATGAGTGTCACAACATAGTTCGGTAGGGGTTTGAGTCCTGCAACTGCCCAGTGTGTGTGTGTGTGTGTAGGGGGGTTAGGGTGTGTGCAAGTCTGTGTGAGGAAGATGTCCCTTTTGGCAACTGTGAAAGCACTCCACGGGATGCACATTCCCCTATCTCAGCACGGATGATGTCAGCACCCTATAAGTACAGTAGGAGAAGAAAAACCTCCCAGTAATTCGAATAGCGCGCTCTGCTAATGCGTCTCTCTCGAGTGTCATAATATAGTTAGATAGGGGTTTGAAACCTACAAGTGGCAAGTGTGTGTGTGTGTGTTTGGATGTGGGGAGTTTGTGTGTGTGCAATTCTGTATGAAAAACATGTTAGTTTTGGCAATCAGGAGATCACACTACCTGATGCACATTACCCTTTCAAAATACTGATGATGTCAGCACCCTATGAGTACAGCCAGAGAAGAGGAACCATCTAGTAATCCGAATAGTGCGCTTCCCTAATGCATCTTTCTCACGTGTCATGACTTAGTTAGGTAGGGGTATGAATCCTGCAAATGGTAAGTGTGTGTGTGTGTGTGTGTGTGGGGGTAGTAGGGTGTGTGTAAATGCAAGTGTGAGAGAACAGATCCTTTTGGCAAATACTACAATACACCAGATGCTGCATATTCCCCCAGTAAACACAGGGGATGTCACCACACTATCAGCTCAGCCAAACAGGGCTAGTTGGCCAGTAATGCCAATAGTGCGCTCTGCTACTGGGTCTATTACCATTGTCAGAGTACAGATAGGTATGTTTTGGTAACCCATAACTGCCACATGTGGCTGTGTCACACATTATGACCTTGTGTGGGTCTTTGTGCATAGCAATGCATGCCATTGCCTAAACTAGCAATGGCATTGCACACATGATGTATGTGTGTGACACATACACATAAATACCTGTGACCTGCAGTAGTTACCATGTTTGATACATGCCTCGAGTGGATAAATGGTATTTGCAATGCATAACAATATGACTGTGTCTTACTGTGCAGGGGTGGCACACGGTATGTGTCTATACAGTGTGGGTGTATATGGTAAAATGCCTACAGCAGGGGATACACATCTGGTCTGGGCCATATAGTCTACATGTAGTCGATGTACAGGTGCTGCATTTTCCCACCTGTTGTGGAAGTGGTAACATGTCATTCCACTGCAATTCAGTGACCACATGCTGGGAACCCTTCAACTAGTGTGTTGTAGCTACAGTAATGCTCACGCACAATGTTTGGCTGGATGCAGTCCAGCCATATAAAAACAGTTCTTGAGACTGTCATATTGCCAGTGTTGTTATGGAGGATAGGTGGTTTTCCTGTGTATGGGAGGGTTGTGTGTGCCAGGCTATGAACCAGACGGCAGTCCGACATACTGTTAGCTGCACATGAATAGGCCCTGATGCTCTGTGCTGTGCCAACAACCTGGAGGTGTGTGTATCTGTGGTGCTTTGGGATACCACCCCCTGTCCATGTGTGTTACATGTGTAGGGGACGACAGGCATGGTATGAGGCATAACCTGGCAGTGATGGGTTGCACCTGTGAGCCATGAATCAGGACTCTGGTACTGCACAGACATTGCAGTTCACCATGCTCAGGACAGTGTCCAGTGCATGCATCTTGCGGTGTACACTGCTGGTGTTGTGTAGCAGCACTGTTAGTGTCCTAACCTGTGTGATACCCACGGAGGTGGCTATGTAATCTGTGTCCTGCAGCATAAGGCAGTATGTGTGTATCAAGGAACTTCTCCAATATACATTGGGCCGTGGGTGTCACGTGCAAGCTGCCCCTTGCACATCATTCTGGCTTCCCTAGCATGTAAGCACACGTTGACAGCCAGCGGATACCCTGTGAATGACATTGGCGACTAAGCAAAATGTAAACATACAACACCCTTCCTACATATAGTGGTAGCATACCTGGTGAGGGTATGATGGCAACCAAGATCAGGCTCATACTGGCCCGTGCCACATACTGAGAGATCCCTTCTATGTTCCCTATCATGTAGTCTAGGGAGGTATGTCTCAGGTCATCCATAGTGGCATGGTCAATGACTGAGTCATATGTGTCCATGCCTCTGACTGACCTGTATGCATGTGTTTTGTGGTGGACCATAGTGCCCCTGAAGCATATCACTGTGACCTTCACCATATACAGCCTGTTGAGCGGGACCCCACTGCAGCGCCCAAGACAGGTACCTGACACATCTGTAGCAGGTGTGTTGTGTAGCCCTACAGGCTGTGAGTGTGTGGCACATGGGATGTGTGTGCCATGTGTGGCATGTGCTCTGTTCGGACGTAACATATGCCTGTGTGCCAGCTGCGGAGGTGTGTGATGCTCAGGCAGGATGCTATTCTGAGTCCCCACGTATGCCCCAGTGTGTTCAATTTGCTGTCAGTGCATGTCTATGTCTGACTGGTATTGTAGTCACTGTAGTATGACATGCCACCTGACAGGGTATGGCATTACTGGGTTCAGAGAGCTCAGTCCCCAGATTGGCTATGTGGTGGCATCCCACACATGTGTTGTACATTCCTGGCCAAGGGTGACGGTTGACTGCATACATGTGGCAGCTGTGACATTGCCACATGACTCATATAAACCACAACTGGACCATAGAGGTGATTCACAGGTTACCTTTGCACATGCTACCCTAGTAGTGTGATTGCCATGGTGAGTACCAACACATAGGGCCAATGGGGAACAACATACTGAAGGTGTGTATGAGTGGGTGTACTGCTACTGTTTCATAGCACTGGCATATATGACTGCACACGTGGGTAAATGCCAGGTAAGACATGTGCAATGTGTCACAGGCAATGTACATGTGAACAGGACGGACAGTGATGTTCTGTCATGTGTAAACGTGACATATGTATCGTACGCTATGCAGATGTCACTAGGAGTCCAGAGAAGCACTGTAACTCTGCATTGCAGGTGGAAGCAGTGTTCCAGGGAACCCCAAGCGAACATGCATGCAAACAAAGCTACAGTAAGCAGGACTGGAAGTAGTTCATTGTACAACAAAGAAGGGTTAACACTGGGTAACAGTGCAAATATGTAGGCACTATCAACATGTACCCAGGAATGCACAGCGCAGATGCCCATGGTAGAACTGATATTATGTCATAGTTAATTGTGATTTGGATTACATTGGTACTGCACACATATCAACATGCGCAAACATCCACATTGTATAGTCGTTGTGGGAAACTTGACACCATTACTGTACATGTCCATCATTGCATATCACTACTTGCATTAGCTTCCCCCCTGTGCTACCCATGTATGTGGCTATCTGTTGATATCCTTACCACCGGCATGCAATAATGTGCAGCTGTTACACTTTGGTACATACTATGGGTGCAGATAACAATTCAGGACAGCCATACGGTTACTGCATCAGGCATGCTGGGATATACACACAGTCATATCAGCACACTGTACTGTTACCAACATGATACTACTAATACACTTCTATGTAGTCACCCTGTGCATCAGCAATGTGTTTACCTGTACCCGCAATGATGTTGGAGATTGCAGGAGTTGGCACAGTGTCATCATATGCACAGAGTGTGAATTAGGTATGCCTGAGTCTGCCACTGATACCACCAATTGACATGTGTGTGTGTGTGTTGGTGAGGGACAGCAGTACAGGGTGGGGCACTGTTGGTGCAGTGTGTGTGTGTATGTGGTAGCCCTAGGTGTTAACATTTCGCATGTGTGTATGCATGCACACAGTTCCACCTCATGGCTGCCATATACAGGGGTTTGTGGACAGCCACAGACTGCACCTGGCAGGTCATACAGATCAGTGTCTGTGGGCACGGACATGGTACCTGTGCCTGGCAGGGGTGCTACGGACCGTATCCAGTACTAAGCCAGACTGGGTACTGTCATCAGAAGCGGGAGTGTGTTGACTGGACACAGGTCCCTGTTGGGACTGTCCAGAGCCAAGTGCAAGTAGTCTCCTGGGGCGTTCCGATGACAGCACAGACCCAGCATTGCTGGGGCTGCTGCTGGCACTATGGGGGCATGCGCAGGCCTGTTGTCATCCGCGACGACTGCCAGTTGCTGCTGTTGCTGGCATATGGCCACGTCGATGCCGCAACTGCCCACCATTGCCCTGGCTCATGGACATTTGGTTGTGGAACTGCTGTAATATCTCCCCACAACATCTATGACATCGGTGAAATTACATATAGCATCCGTGATGTCACGCATACTGTCAGTCATGGCTGTGCGACATGCTCTCAGCTCCCTCAGACCCTGTCTGGTGTACCTTTCCATACGCGACTGTGCCTGCATGACAGCCCGAAACATAGCTGAGGTTGACAGACCTCTTTGGGCACGTCTGCCAGAGGCAGTACGCCCACGGATGCTCCCACGAGAACCCATGGGCAACTGTCTGTGTGGTACCATTGCAGGACCCTGCCCATGGCTGCTGTGTGGGGAAGCATGTGCCACAGATACCACATTACCCTGGTCAATGCCCACTGTATCCTGTCCATCACCTAGGGACAATGGTGACAAAGGATGTACTGGCGGGATGACTGTGCGCAATGATGGGGTTGACAGCTGTGTACTGTCAATTGGCTGACCAATGGCGGACCCTGACACACCTTCCTGTACCATTACACAGATATCATCATTACCAGTACCTGTGGCACCAGATTCAGGTTCCCTGCTGCAGGACACCAGAGCAGAACCTGTGGGAGGAAGACAGGAAACACAGTTTACAGTATCCACACAATGTTACCAGTGATGCACTTATGCACACATGCACACATGCACACAGGCACACATGCACACATGCACACATGCACACGTGGACACAGGCACACATGCACACATGCACACATGCACACATGGACACAGGCACACATGCACACGTGGACACAGGCACACATGCACACATGCACACGTGGATACAGGCACACCTGCACACATGCACACATGCACACGTGGACACAGGCACACCTGCACTATTGCACACCCTGCAGTATACACACAGAGCACTACTGAGTTACACTAGTATTACTAGCACTATCAGGACTATTATAGGTATTGTTAAACACACTCACCAGCATGGATGGCCTGCCTTGCTGTAACCCCGGAGGGACCTGCAGAAATGAGGAGATTAATGTCAGTGGGTACAACTGTGCCATTGATACTGCATATGATACAGTGCAGTAGTACACCAGTTGCCTTTCACATGTCAGCTGCTGATATTGCCAATATCACACATGCACAATTACATACTATGTTGACAGCTACATACCACGGACACACCTTACACATGCATAAACTAACAGTGTACAGAACAGTCAAGTGTACATATGGCATATTACCTGCATGCTCCATGTCGTGCTGCTGTGTGGATCCAGCCTCCATCATGATGCAGGTGTATTGCTGTTGCTGTTCCGGGCATGGGGCCACAACACTTAGGAGTAGCCCCTCCAGTCTGGTGAGGAGGGATGTGTGGCCACCCCACCTCCTGTGGCAACCTGTTGCCTGTGGATATCCGACGCACGCTGACGGACATTTCTGATTAAATCACTGCAGTGATGTCGTACCTGCTCATATGTCCTATTATGTGTGCCAATGTCATTTACCCTACGGACAAGGTCTTGCCACAGTGCAGCCCTCTCCTGCTGATTCTGGCTGGTGCGGGAAAACAGTATGTCATACTCCCACACCAGGCTCTGGTATATCTCCTCATCTTCCACTGCAGAGTAGGTGGGATTACGCTGACGTGCCATCTCCCTGGAAGAGAACACAAACAGGATATCAGCAGACTATGTCAGCAATATATGGCACACATACTATACATGATACTCAAGTGTAGTGATATACTACTAATCCCATATGTTGCATGTGTGTGTCTCGTGGTGGATACACAAGTACATGGCCAGATATCAGTGCTCAGCCAACACCTGTGCAACAATACCTGCCACATTCCATACAACATAGTAGCATGCCCCATCAGTCAGCACACTGTGACAGGTCCAATGCACAACCTCACTATGGGGGTTCATACCAAGGTACTGTATGTGGAACGCCATCCACTAGTGTGATGTGGACACAAGTTACTCGGCCTGGATATACATATCCCACCACCACCACCAGCACAGTAGACTACTTTGATATGTATGTGATTAGACAGTTATTCACTTGTTAGGACTGAGATGGTATCCATGCAGCCCACTGGGCCAGTGGAAGCCACAACCCACACTGCTGACCCCTTTGCGAATGCTTACCACGGACATCCCACAGATTGCATGGAACTTGCACACAGATTTCTAACCCAGACCCTATGCAAAAAGGTTAGGCATCCTGTCCGGTGGACCCCAGCCAGAGGCAGATTGTATAACAATAGCAGGAGGCTACTGCAGGACAGAGCAGATTCACATTAATGGAAGGCATCTGTGGTCAGCACTGGTAATACACTACGGTCTCTCATAACAATGGCCACGGCCTACTCTGGGAGGGAAATGGCCACAAACACTATAGATAACCACAAGGCCTTCTTCAGTTATGTTACACATATGGACCAAATGCCTCAGATATGCTCTGAGTTAATACACACCTACTTAACATTCATCGAACACACAGATATTGGCAACATTCTTGCAGACAGGTTCGGTGCACGTATCCCCCCTCCTTCTCCCCCACAAGTTGAAATACTTATCACAGCTGAATGTAACCTCCCTATCATCTCACATGTCCAGGTGAGGGCTGCCCTCAGCAAAGCAGAACACACAGCATCACTGTGACCTGATGGTATCCCTGGATGTGTGCTACGTGCACTCCAAGTGGACATACAACCGCATATAAGACTGATATTTAACCTTGGCCATACTACAGGATATGTACCTGGACACTGGCATACAGCAACAGTGGTCCCATACCACTAAGGAGGCACCACTACTGACCCTGGGAACTACCGCACCATAAGCATAACCAGTCTGGTCTGCTAAGCTATAGAATTATTCAGTATGGGATGCATATACAGCGATATTGGGTACCTGCAGACACTTGTTCCTGGCCAGTTGGCTTTTTGTGATGGGCTGATCCTGCCTTATGAAATGAAACAACAGCAAAATCCACAACTTTCAAAACAAGTTTATTCTCTCGCTCTGACGTCTCGGCCTTAGCCTTCAAGGAGTATAAACTTTACAATTACCAGAACTACATTTATACTAATACACAAAACAATTATACAATAAAACAATTAATATAAATTAATTAGATTCATTACATTAAATCAGTACTTTCCAATTAAAATCTTCATTAAGGCCATAGGGCTGCAGTGTGTTAAATTTCAAAATATATACAGCTTCTTTATATAATAAAGTACGCTTAATGTTGACATTAGCATAACAAGAATGGTGTATTTGCTCTAAAACAGTACCTTGTAACCCCTCATTTTTACTTTGGAAAATTTTTAAAATGCATAGCCACAGAACTTTCTTCCTTAATATTAGTGATGTCCCTGGCATGTTCTAAAAGCCTAACCTTAAAAGCCCTTTTGGTCTCTCCAATATAAAATTTTTCACAAGGGCATTTAAGTGCATATATTACCCCCATCAGAATTACAATTGAAAACATTACATGTTTTAAAAAATACATTATTAATGTAAGAAAAATGAGACACTACAAAGCTGCAAGCTTTGCATTTACCACATCTCAAAGTGCCCTTTATAGATAAACTATGCTGCATGTTAACTACAGGCATAGTAAACTTACTTTTTACTAAAAAATCTTTAATATTTTTTCCTCTTTTGTAGGAAAATTTCAGATGTACATTCAACCATAAAGACACACTACTTAATAAACTAAAATATTTCCAAAAATAATTAACCATTTTAACCAATTCATCACTAAAACAGCCAAAGGTTGTAACAAAATACATTATATATTTCTGTTTATTATTCATATAATTTAACTGTAGCAAATCTCTATTAGACAAATTATTATTAACTTTTTTGTACCTATATCCAAAAAATCGTTTATAACTATTTATTATTGTATCTTCACTATAGCCCCTATGTTGAAACATTTCCATTAATAAACTCAGTTTCTTTTTAAATACACTCTCAGTATTACACAGTCTGGAAATTCTTACCATTTCTCCATATGGTAGACTTTCTATTGTATGAGGATGACAGCTAGTGCCATGTACATATTGTGTACCTCCTTCAAACTTCCTATTAACTGATGTAACTAGTTCTTTACCATTAACAATATTCAACACAATATCAAGAAAAGAAATAGAAACACCTTTTTTGAACCCATCAAATTTCAACGAAAATCTATTATTATGTAAATCTAAAATAAATTGATCTACCAATGCTTCACCATCTTCCAACAAAAAAATTAAATCATCCACAAACCTATAATACTTAATAATATATTTATGAAAAAAGGAATTCCTATATAAAAATTCAGACTCAAAAAGGCCCATAGCAAGATTGGCATACATAGGGGCAAAAGCTGCCCCCATGGCTGTACCCTGGTTTTGTCGGTACAAACAATCATTAAATTTAAAAAAGTTATTAGTTAAAGAAAAATGAATAAGTTCAACAATATACTCTGTACCTGTATAATCACCTAGGAAAAACCTAATAGCTTCTATACCAAAAGAAGGAAGCACCTCTACTGACCCTAGGAACTACCACACCATAAGCATAACCAGCCTGGTCTGCTAAGCTATAGAATTATTCAGTATGGGACGCATATACAGCGATATTGGGTACCTGCAGACACTTGTTCCTGGCCAGTTTGCCTTTGTGATGGGCTGATCCTGCCTTATGAACCTGGCTGACCTTTCAAAACAGTCACTACAGCCATTGATGAGGGCAACGCACAGACAACTGCTGCCAGGATCATGGCCTAACACTGACTGACATGTAATGTATAGTCATCCCCTTTTGGTGGAACTACGTACACACAACATATCACATGGACATACCTATAGATACAGACCTATGACACATTTGGAGGGTTCACAGTATGCAGACTATTAACCTGCTACTTTACATTACCTGTGTTTGTCGCAGCCGGTTGCGTTACCACTACTTCTGCTTCCTGCTGCTGCTGGCACAGCTTGCTACTGTCACTGCTGACAGCTTAGACTCAGTGTGTAGCGTGTGTATTTTTTTTTTCTCTCACTCTCTGTCTCTGTCTCTGTCTGCTTCCAGACAGTGCAATGAATGTATTGCATGTGTGGAGTGTTAGTACAGGATGCTTTTGTAGGTATCTGCATAGGTCCATGTGATGGCCTCTGCACCAATTGTAAGCCAGCATTTGCTAATTGCATGCAGCCAGTTGTGTACTGATTGCAGTTCTCACTGTGATTTCAGGACAGTGCTATAAAAGGGTATGTGAGATAGGCATTGCCCTTTCAGATTGTAAGGGCGGAGACCATGCTGGTATGCTGTGGACACTGTTCTGTGAGTGTAAAGGTTAGTATCGCTCTCATTATTCAGGCTGTGTTGTAGATTCACATTTCTCCATTCCTCTCTCCTCTTCCCTGTAGTAAGTGTGTATGCACAATGACACCTACAACTATAAATATATATATATATATATATATATATATATATATATATATATGTAAATATACATACATTTATATATGTACATTAACTGACATTATTACCTACTAGCTACCAACTAGCATGGCTGTTTCTGTTCACACACTACTATTATGAAAATACACTAGTTTTTACAGTAATTCTAAATGACATGCTTTGTGTACTGCACATCCTATATTCCCTTTACATTCATTCCTACTATTACATGATATATTTATTTTAGCACAATGCTCTTGTATAAGAGTCATGGCTTAGTGCTAGGTCATACAGACTACTGTTTCCAAGGTCCTGAGTTCGGGACTGACAGTGGGATTTTATTTTGCTTTTGAACTGACTACAGGACCTGTCAATCAGAGTGACTAAGGCACTTTTAAGCAGTTGTAACCGGGTTAGCGCTGGTTTGTGCGGAGCTCACGCAGGCGCACTGGCATTTAGCTCCGCACACACACGCACACATCCACTTATAACCGCTTAACAGTGCTTACTCTGGCACACACCCGCGCTATTTTCTTTGAAAGAAATGAAAATGGGGAGACAGGAAAGTGGTGAAAAAGGGGTCACAAAGAGGGTAAGACAGTAGGGAAACAAGCAGGAGGGATGTAGGTAAGGCCCATAGCTGCCCATTTCTTCATCAGCAACAGCTGTGCATATGTATGTAATTTGGTGTGACATATAAAACCTTCCACCCCTGAGAGAGGTGTCAGGACAACAATAATACTTGTTGTACAGCCAATTGTAATTGATAGTTTCCATGTCCAGCAGACGTGTGCGGAATGGGCAGCTATGTATGGGGCGTAATTTTTTTGTGGGTACAGAGTGCCCTTTTTGAGTGGTATGTCAGGTGAAGGAAGTCGGTATAGCTGGGGAGGTAGGTTGGGTAGGTCAACAGACAAGACAAACAAGACGCATACAGGGGTGGTGTATGACACATGTGGGGGGGTTACACAATTGACGGGGATGGAAGTTTGGATATCCAGAGCCCATGAGCCCACAGATGGCAACAGTGGAACTGATATCCCCAACCATAGGCAGTTGCCACTGTTCCTTCATTGCCCAGGACGGGGCTATGCTGGGGGCTGTGTAGGCCGGGCAACAGGCATGCCTGTAAGTTGTGCCACCTGTGCCTCAAGCTGGTGTAGGGGCCCAAGAACAGAGTCCTGGATCTCCCTACGCACCACAGTCCGGATGCTACGGAGGGTGAGTGGTGGTTCTCCTCTGGCCACACTTGCAGAGGGGGGACGAGCCCCATCCCCTGCAGTGCTTCCACCCACAGGTGGCACAGGGCCACCGGAGGAGGGTCCAGACTGGGCACTAGTGCCAGGTGCACTCGCCAGCTGAGGTGGGAGAGGTGAGTCCGCTGGAACCCGCCTTCCCTGTCGTCCTATGTTTTGCATTATGTCATGACAGTTTGGGTTAGTGACATATAATACCATTCAAAATTAGTTGTAACAGCATGCATTAGTATTTCCATTAACCAAACACCCAGATATTCACACCATTGAACAGCGAGCATAACACATGCATAATTTGAACAGCAATACACAGTCCAACAACATGCAGGGTTGATTGATGGCAACAGGCCATCAGGTTTGGATGTATAAACAGGGCAGATGCATCAACGGACATGCAAATATTTATGACCCAACAGGACAAATGTCCAGGGGTGTTAATTGTGATTGCACATACCATTTTCACGTGGAATGGGTTATATGTGGTTATATGGTGGGGTGAATAAATAATATTAACACCTTCAAATACCAATACATATGCTGTACATTTCTAATAGCTGCACATATGCACACACTACTGTTCTAACAACAGTTTCCTATATGATAACTACTTCAACTTGGTGATAGGACTGTTACTGCTACATCAATATACATTTTATTGTCCTTCATACACATTCATATCTAGCTTTGTTCAGCTACATCATCCTGCTGCATTTGCTTTATATAGCTATAGACAACTGTGGATGTTTGGTATATCAGACAATCATACTATCTGCATATTGCAGACTGAGAGCAACATATCCAGATTTTGGGATACACATTCCAGCTGCAGCAACACTTTGAACAGATTTCGCTGTTTGGTTTTGCTTCTCACATGCATTTCATTCTGTACTGACTGCAGTATACTTTATTCAGGGGTTATTACTACTTTATTGCTGGATTCATGACACTTTCTCACACTCTCTCACTTGTTTTCATTTTACTAATCAGGATGGTACTTACTTCTAGGCTTTATTGACATGTTTTACCTGTAGTTATTACAGTCCTTTCCAGCAGTCTCACTTCTGTCATGTCTCAGTATTTCAACAGGGGTATATTTCACACATGTGATTTGCTCATCTTCTGCAGCTGTACTTTTCAGCCTGCTGTAGTTTGTGTACTATTATATTACAGGTGGGGCATCTTTATTTCAGACTTTATTTCAGACATTTTCATTTTTCTGTTTGGATTACAGACTGCAACACACTTTTGTAATCAAGCAATACTTGCAAACACTCTTACACTTGTTACTTGCACATTCTATTACTTAGTGACTACACTGCACTCTTTTGCTAACTGTCATACTTTTATATTTCTGTACAGTTACTGGGAGTGGATTACTGACCTGCCTGGTGGCACAACCGCACCAGCCTATCGCCATAGGCTCTGCGGTTCACAGAACGGACACCTGCAGCTGTAATATAAATGAAGTAATATTGGAATACACATCTCCATAATATCAGCTAGTTTAATTTCTTACATACATAATTACATGTAACTTACTCAGTAGTGGGGCGTTGGGCATTTGCCGGGCCTCCTGAATACAAAGGTTCAATTGGTCCTGCTTGCGTCTCTTCAGGTCCACATGGTGGTGACGAACCTGCTCACCAGTCCTTGGAATCCTTGTGGCACTGGTGAGATCATGAGCCAACCGGTCCCACGCTTCAGCCCTATATGCTCCCCACAGGACCTGGCCCTGCATGAGTTGGGCCTCATGATTGTGGACTAGGAGCCAGACCATGTATCTGGACTCCTCAATGCCCCACCTCTGTGCTCGAAAGCAACTACCCTCACCTACTCCTGTCATTCTGGTTGCAAGTCAGTTCTACAATCGTTTATGCTGTGTATTCCCACCTATGGAGCTTATATAGGCCGTTTTTCCCGCACATATCTGTGATTGGCCATTTTGGAATTGTATCAACTTCACAAAACCTGCTTTGTCATGCTCCACTTTGTATTCATTCCTATATATTTGCTATTACTGCATTTATAGGTACTGCTGTCATGGCTTAGTGGTTCAGTACCTTGACTATGGTGTATAGTATCCTGGGTTTGAACCTGGCCACTGCTTTTTATTTTTTATGACTGTCTAGACAAGCTGAGGGGTGTGTATGTGTAAAGGCAGTTTTGATACGGCTTGCTCAAAGTTGCCCGTTGGTTAGCTTGTTTGCACGGTGCGCAGCTCCGCGCAAATGGGGTACACTGGTTTACGCCTCATTTGGCTATCAGCACGCATATTACGCTCAGCTCAGCTAGGGGCACACAGTTTCAGTGTGTTAAACCGCAGCTCACCTACGGGCACTCATTTTGCACCTGTTAAACCACTGCTCACCTACGGGCACTCATTTTGCACCTGTTAAACCACTGCTCACCTACGGGCAGATGCACTCACCTTGTTAAACTGTAGCTCAGCTATAGGCACATCTGGCATGTTTTGTTATTTTGTTATCTCACATTTCTTCAAAATAAATGGACTATTTCATTACATTTTACATAAACTATGATTTTATATGTGTACATGTTTGTCAGGGACTTGTTTCGTGCTTATTTTACTAGAAATAAAAATTGGTGTTGTGGGGGCTCGAACCATGAATGCCTGCTCTTCAGCCAATGTCTCTACCACTACGCTATTGCTTCTTGGCTTACTTTGCATATTTAGTTCTTATATCCTTTTCCACTGACTGCTAACTGTGGCTAAGCTATGGGCACACCAGCACAAACGAGCGCACTCACGGGCAAACATCTTTACGATTGAAAAAATATATAACATGTTAATTTATATATTTTATGTTCATAGTCTGTGGGGGTATGTGTTGTGTTTATTCACATTTCCATGGCCTCTGTCGTGGGTGTTTACTTTGGGCGATTTTACTCTTCTGGGGGCTTGTCCGCTTGCAGGGCTTGGCCTACGGACACGCCCCCTACTGTCTTCCATGGACCGTGTTAGCCTTAGGTGTGATTCAGCATGCTCTCATGCATATGCAGAGCATGCTGACATCACTCCATTTAACTGCAGCCTCCGTGTAAGAGTTATAACTCTTACACGGAGGCTTCGTGAATCCTGCCCAGAGGCTAAATATTAATGCAGCTGAGTTTGCAAATGTGTAAGCTTTAAGGTGAAATCTTTTAAAAACTTGTACATGGCATGATTTTGGAATTATTGATGAAAATATCAACAAGCAATATTTAATGCCTACAGGAGTCAGTAGGAGTTAACTGCAGATGCACCTGGAGGCTTCACTCAGATGTAAAGAGTTGCAACTTTATAATTTTATAAATAGTTAAAATGTTTCTTTATTTTGAACCCCCCCCCCTTTATTTTAGGCTTTATCCAGATTTATTGAGCTAAGAAGTCAAGAGGTATAGTAGACTCCCTCTTATCCAGTCTTGTTGGGACCAGACCTTAGGCTGGATAAATGAATGGCTGGTTAATCAGAGAAAAAGCATACAAAATAGCATTTATAGGTCAGAAAATCAGAAAGCATTTATAGGTCAAAAACAAACTTGCAATATGTTTGTTTTTGTTTTGATATTTTAATATTTTAACATTTTAATATTAAACAATAAACTGAGATGTTCTGATGTGCCCAGAGGATGCAGAAATGTGTTCTTTTCAACTGTCTGTTGCTATGGCTATGGCAGAAATTTGAAGGCTGGTTAAAAAGGAGGCTGGATAAAAGGAAGCTGGATAACAGGGAGTCTGCTATGCAAACCTCTTTACTGCTGCTGCCAGTGGTCGATCGATTTCACTCTCTTTCTCTCTCTCACAGTTGCACTTCAGAAAATGCATGCTAACACAAATCCTATTATTCAAGTAACTTTGTGATTTTATAACAGCAATATTATGTTCCTGTTTTGAGCCTTTGTCCTCTGTTTATTTTTGGCTTTATCCAGGTATCTTGAGCTAAGAAATCAAGAGGTATGCAAACCTCTTAACTGCTGCTGCCAGTACTTGCTCGATCGCTCTCACTCTTCCCACACACACACACACACACACACACACACACACACACACACACACACACACACACACACACACACACACACACACACACACACACACACACACACTCTCTCTCACACACACATACACTTTTGTTTTCATATATGCAAACATGCATACACTCACACATGCAGACAGCAACATTAACACACTCATACACACACATACACTTTTTTCTGTTTCTTGTATTTCTTACACTCGCTAAACAGCAAAAGCACTGCTTAGCAAGTGTAAAACATTAGCTCGATCGATCTCACTGTCACTCTCATGCACACATACAGTCTCACACACAGACATAAACACACACACACACACACACACACACACACACACACACACACACACACACACACACACACACACACACACACACACACATTTATTTATATATTTATTCATTTTTTTCCTTTTCTTGTGTTTTTGTATTTTACACTCGCTAAACAGGAAAAGTGCTGCTTAGCAAACGTCATTAGGTTACTTTCAATCCAAGCTCTACAGCACTTAATACACTGCTGTGAAGTGGCAGACTCGTTTTTTTAGTGAGCATTACCTGTACATTAACACCCTGCTGGAGAATGTTCATTCTCCATCATGGTGCCGATCTAGATTCTCTAAGAATACGGTAAGCAATTGTTATGCTGTTTTACAGTGTGCTAGTCTTACACTTCTGCTTACATTGTCTATGAATAACACCCAAAGATAATAATAATGCTACCTCAAAATATTCCTCCTCCAAATATTATTCAGCATGCATTGTTCCTACAATTCCCATTTCTTTCTATGTAATTTGTTCCTACCCTTTTTGGTTTAAGGGAAGCCAGGAATTGAATGAGCCTAATGTCTGACTGACAATGGCTGTATAGAAGATTATATGTGATGTGTAATGTTTGCAACTGAAAATATGTCAATATGGTTTGTTTTCATTTATATAAATGTATAATTGCCAATGTCATAAGTGATAACTCAATAAAGATGTTTCTTGTTAACAAATGCTATCTTCAATTACATTAGAAAAAAAATGAAAGGGTAAAAATCAAGAATATGAGATAATGATAAAAGGAGAAACATTTCTAACCCTAAAGGTGTAAACAGTATACTCTCTAAAAGATTAATACAATTTTATAATTTAACAAAAAACACATAGAGGGAAGCAAGAATTCAAACATGGTAATAATAGCATACTACTTATCTAACATGCTGATAAATACATTAAAAACTAAGCATATGAAATTTGGGAGACATAAATTGAAAGGTGAATATTTAATAAAGCACACAGTGATTGAAACTGTAGCTTCATTTAAGGACCTGGGTATATGGGTAGATTCAGCTATGAGTTTTTCTAATCATGTCAACCAAATGGTTAATGATAGTTATAGAACTATAGGTTGCACAAAAAGATTTATAAAGTCTAGGAAATCAAAATGAATAAAGTCATTGTTTGTTAGTTACATTAGACCCAAACTTGAGAATGGAATAACAATATGGAAACCCTATAAGAAAACAAGCATGAGTAAACTGGAAAGAATCATCAGACCACCAGTGTAGAAGATTCTATAGGAATGAGAACTGTACTAATTGGTTCTCTGACTGAGTAGCCGATTCATGGAACAGACTATCAAATTGCATTAAAGCAAGTACTAGTTTAGATATTTTAAGAACAGTCTGAACACTTATTGTGGGAACAAGTGGTTTGGTATATTGGCAAGCTACAAGGGCATTAATGCCCATGCTTGAAATATTTGTATGTATGTATGTACTTATCACAAACAGATTTGAATTAAATTAACAGTGCAAGCTCTGTAGAACTTGTTAATCTTCCTGGGTATTTTCCTGTAGAATATTAAAACTAATACTGTCATACCTCTTAGAAGATTTTTAACGGATTACTGATCAATGAGAACTTGCTAAAAACATGGTGACAAGCACCAGTGGCACCTTCTATTCCAAAAGGAAGTCATTTCAGGCCCATATTATTCTGAACCCATTTGGCTAACACTTATACTTTGTGAAGTGATATGAATTGTGCTTTTTGATCGGTTTTAGAAGGCTATGGGGAACATCTTACTGTAAAATCAAAATCAATATAGGTAAGTGAAAGAAAGGCCTTACTTTTGAAACTCAGTAGCACTCTTTGAGAAATTAAATGCTGCCACAGGTGAAGGTCTGACAGTAATCGCATTATAGCCTGGATTCCTAGTACATGGAACAATGTAGTACAGGCATAATGCCAAAAAGGAAAAGATGGCCCGAGTCTTGGAATATTCCCAAATAAATGAATCGCCCTGGATCAGTGGAAGTGAACGTAACCTGCAGTGGTGGGGGAGCAGATGCTGTTATGTACGCGTTGACTCTAAGAACGACAAAACAGCTTTGATATACTGTAGCCTAAGACCATTGCTTCAAATTCTTTAATAACACAGGTGAACTCAGTATGATTCATGTCAGGTGAATGAACTTTATTAGGTATTTAAGCTGTATGAATCTTGAACTAGCCATTGCAAAGAAAGGTCTGGAAAGGTAGAAATAAGCATATGTAAATGAGATAGGAGAAGACTTTTGTAACAATCTCACACATTACAGATATGATAGAATGCACTGGACAAATTGAAGGCAATTGTTTTATAAAGGGTGGGATAAAACAGCCATAGGCTGTAGGGCATGAGGGATCTCCTATATAGCTATCTGACAGGAAATAATCCTACTGAGATCAGCAGGCAAATTATATCTGTGTTCTGTTTCTGATATGGCAGCAGATCCCATTATTCATAAGTGTTTTGGTGACACTAGTATATCCTTATAAAAGCTACTTATTTCATTTGGAAAGCGGACACTTTGCGGGATACATAGAAGGCAGACAGTGAGGTAGTTTGTCACACTGTCCTGTAACACCACCACGCACCGCAGTGGGTGCTGATTTGATGAACAAAGGCAAGATATTCAGCAGAAAGTTTTCTAACCATAAAGGTGTAAACAGTATACTCTCTAAAAGATTAATACAATTTTATAGTTAATACAATTTTATAGTTGAACTGCTATGATGCAGTGTATGGAACAGTTACTGGGGATGCATTTAAATGCTGCACATACTATATGTTATGTATTCGGTAAATAAATATGTAAGAAGAAGTTTTCCTTATAACCCTTCATATGTCCTGCAATTTATTTGCACAAAGCATCCCATCCAAGATTGGTTCATTGCCTTGCACTGCTGGTTGCCGAGTAGAATCTAAATTTCCTTTCATCTTGAATAGGATAAAATGGATATCTCAAAATGAAGGAATGAATGGCCAAATGAACCTATGAAAGGAATAAACTATATGTTCTAGTTGAGGGCAGTATTTTAGCTGCTATTTTGATTAAAAAAGTACACCAGCTGCTGCTAACAAGCAAATAACTCATACAAACTTTATTATATAACGCAGCCTTTAGAGAGACATTATTGCAGTATATCCCTGTTCTTGCACGAGTAATGGTTTACTTTACTGCACCTGGCTTCACGAACTTAACTATACATAAATGAACCTACATGACACTGTCCTACCTTCACCCCAACGTACAGGATACAAAAATACTACCCTACCTAAAGTGCTACATAAAATGCAACGAATATATGCAATTGGAATTCTCAACTTTGACATGTAATTTCATTGACTTTAAGTACAGTTTCACTTTTGGTTGACTGCTGACAACCAGAAGTTTATTACAAGCATGGACGAGTGAATATATTTTTTATAAAATACATTACATGTTGGCTAAACATATCTGTATGCGTATATAATTATATATGGTAACAGAGAGTTAGATATATATGCACACAGACACGCACACATATATATTTATTTATGTAGAGCAGATATATGCATGTGTTTACATATATACAGTATATATATATATATATATATATATATATATATATATATATATATATATATATATATATATATATATATATATATACATATATATATATATATATATATATATATATATATATACAGGATACATGTTTTAACTGTGACACAAGCTTTCTGTATGGTCACTGTTTCACTTATGGTACTGTGTACTGTGCTATAGAATCCTATACACACAGTTTTCTAAAGGTATGGCACACCAGGTTTATGAGGATGGGACCTTCACTCATGTTAAGATGTTGAGTAGCATCAGCATAAGCAGAGCAGCATGTTTAGTGGCCATTTTCAGAACCACTGTCCACAGTGTTCATGTTGCCACCCTTCATGACAAAGATGGGTCTGCCAGTAGCTGACATACCATTACCTCCCCAACCATGACACTATTGACTGTTACGGTGTGGACAGTGGCATCATATGAGAGTTAATAGACATGTGTTGCCAACAATGGAGTCATGGGGAATGTGTGGAATGCCTATCCCAATGGGCATGAAGGTCTGTGTAGCATTAACAATCCCTATTCTTACTATTAGGACATTTCATTGTCTGACAAAGGATAAACTAGGAGTTTTGCAGGTATTGACTTTGCAGGTTCATTGATGTGATGCTACAGCATGTGGAGGAGCATATATGGTTTTCAGAGACAGCAGAGGAGAGACCCCCCTCTGTGTGGGCAGTATATGACATTATCTGTTTCCTTGAGGTCCCAGGGGCCATTGACTGCACCCATATAGCCATCAAAGCCCCATGTGCTCCACATGACATCTAGTATATCAACTGGAAGGGCTTCTACTCCATCAACTCTCAGATGATATGTAGTGCATAGGGTGTTCTATGCAATGCATCTTGTGCCGTACAGGCAGATGCCAGGATTTCCACATCTGGCAGACATGCCCACCAGCAGCATTGTGTGTGGAATGACTTTCCACAGTGTAATCTAGTTGGTAGGTGAGCACTTTGCCAGCTATGGAGTGCTGGTTGTGTTATTTCTATGGATGTAGGCAACACATTACTTATAATGGTGTTCACTGTTGTGTGTTGCAGTTGGTGCAGGATATGCCTTGGAACTATGGCTGATGACCTCCATCCAAAACTCCAAGACCAAGATGCAGTTGGCATATACTGTTGTAGATATGGAACATTGTCAAACGTGTCTTCAGTCTCTTGAAAATTAATTTCAACTTCTGGTGTTGCAATATTGTATGTATCTGAGACATGCAGTTAACTATTCATTCTAACACTGTACACAGTATGGTAGTATGCAAGCAAATAAAACTGGGGCACATTTCACTACTGCCTGACAGACATGTGGCACTAGTGGAGAAGGACTCATCTGAGGAGTCATTGGTGGAACTGGCTGCAGTGGTACCTCATGCAAGACAGATGCTGGTGCAGTACATTGAACCGCTGACTAAGAGGCAGCATCTGATCTACACTTATGGGTCATGACAAGGATAGCACTGAACAAAGCTGAAGCATTCATTAACAAACCCATGTTATGCAGTACAGTACTCTGGCTAACCATGCTGTCCATCAGACATGGGCAGAGCACAGTCATTATCATTTGCAAAGGTGATGTGAGGCAGAGTGACAGGTGACAACAATGCTACCATATGTGTAAGGGATACAAGAGGTAAATGTGGTAGCCTCACAGGTGAGTATTGGGTTGGGAGGAGTCAGGTATCATATCCTCTAGTGTCAGGGTGAATCATCCATATCACTAAATGAACAAAACCAAAAACAGCAGGACTGAAGGACCAGTCTGGTAGAAAACAGACAAAACAGCAAGGAAAACAAAGGATCCACCACAGCATATATAAAAATCATTTGTTTATTAAAAGGATGAGCGCTTTCGAGTACTAAGGCTCTTTTGCAAATCCATCATGATATCATGAATACTGGGCATGTGCACCATGTGTTCCTGCCATGTTGAGACAGGAGGGATGATGACAAACTTCAGAAGCATGTTTGGGAACCCTGCTGGGGCCCCCATATGGGAAGGCAACTGATGAATGGTGTTCACAACCTTGAAGATAGCCATGGATGGGTGTTCCATTCAGAAGTCAAACAGGTGATAGAGACAGTGTGGAAATGCATGACCCAGCATAGCTGGCTCAGTGGGGTACAGTCATACCTAAGCTGGGGCAGAATGGGTGGCTTTCCTGGGCAAAACTGTCAGGAGCATGCATTTGGCAGCTGCTGATAGAGTATAAATGCAATAACATAATTATTTTAAGAAGCTAGGTGAAATCATAAGTACTTAAATGAATGCCAGTATTGCATTCATAGTTGTTTTCTTGTTGTATTAGTAAATGTAGCAAGTTCTTTGTTTGCTATTGCTGAGAGCTTGGCACAGTTACAGACATAAGTGGAATTTACCTTGTTTTTGGTCATCAGCGTTAAGTTGAGGGGAATTCAGTCTTGGGAAATCCTGTCCATGGGCACCATCTGGCTTAATTTTGGCTCTGCACTGGGCTGCCTTTGCAGTGTAGCCAAATAAGTATTGTTCATGACCTTGAGAGTGCTAATACCTGGGAGGAGCCAAGCATGGGTAGAGGTGATAGTGGTGCTGTTTTTGGAACAGTGTGGGCAACTTGCAGAAGCCTGACCAACTA
This sequence comes from Protopterus annectens, assembly GCF_019279795.1. Classification (NCBI taxonomy): domain Eukaryota; kingdom Metazoa; phylum Chordata; order Ceratodontiformes; family Protopteridae; genus Protopterus; species Protopterus annectens. The sequence continues at coordinate 1,069,839,199 of NC_056727.1, forward strand.
TCATGGACCGCACATCCCACACTTGCATGGGCATTGACGCCATTGCTGGTTTCCTCATGGATGTATCAGTGACTGTCAGATGTGCTACCAATATCCTCAGCATACATGTTTTCATCAAGTCCTTCTGCAGGTTTTTCTGCAGTCCATGCAATAGTTCTATTTCTTCATGAATGCCACTAAATGCACTTACAGTCTTGCCATGGTATTCATAACTACTGTCTCTGACTGGATTACAGACATGCACATCTACTGATTGATGCCAGAAGTGGTATATAATTCAGGAAATTACCTAGAGTCATAGCATTAATGGCTACCTACACTCCTCTCCTGCCATGATGGGTGCACAAATGTCAGAGACAGTGTATCTTAAAGATGCCAATTGTGGCAATGATGCCTGTCTATTTTAGGTGGGGTTAATATGGACAGAACATCTAGTACTAAGCATGGATGATGCTATGGATTCAGCCTGCCCCTTCATCATCTTATACATGGGGGATGTGTGCATGCCATCCAATGTTAGCATTGCTGATCATGCCACTGTGTCTTCAGACTGTACATGTCCATGGTGCAATCACTTTTAGGCACAGGTGTTCTGCTGACATCAGGTATCTGTGGCAGTGTGGGAGCATACATATCAGTTCACCAACACATGACACACATACTGTTACATGTCAGTTATTTAGAGAGCATTGGGCAGGTATACTTTGTGGTACAGGTCATCACACCTGATGCACTGATATACCTGGAGAACACACATCCAAATGTGTTGTGCTAAACAACTCCTTCATGTCTGGGTCATTATATTACAGTAATGCAACATGCTAGGACTAACTTGGTGCATTCACTAGATGGACTCAGACAGCCATTATCAGCCCAGCTCTAACATCCAATCCCATGACTAGTATGAGTATTCCCTCACTTGCCTCAGACAAGGTCACCAGGGACTCTTACACCACTGTGATATGTCTCTGTGTTAGTTGCCCACTTTCTCTGGTGGACCTGTCCCGGGAAATTATCCTTTGCCTAGGTCTTGGCATGCAGTATCATATTAGTGATCCTGTGATACACTACTGTCCTATTATGATAACCCATGGCATTAATGTCCTGCACCACACCCTGTCACACCCAGTCCTGGAAAGGTTTACCTCCTTTATCTTTGCTGAATATGTGCATGTCTCTATTTTTATCAGTCCAGTGACAGAATGCATATACCTGTGGGTTACACATGTGAATCAGTGTGTGTGTGTGTGTGTGTGTGTGTGTGTGTGTGTGTGTGTGTGTGTGTGTGTGTGTGTGTGTGTGTGTGTGTGTGTGTGTCTGTGTCTGTGTGTCTTTGTGCTTATCTGTATGCATGACTGTCCTTAGTAGACCCCTGTGTTGCAGCAGTATCCCCCTGCCTCCATGTGATGGCCACTTGCCTATCTGCTGCTCTGCTGTAGTCATTCCCACCCTGCTACATACAGAAAGAAGCAATGGGCATGTTGCCACTGCCTGCCTTCTTGCAGCACTATGCTGAAAGCATGTGGTGTAACCTGTTATGCCTTGCAGTCTATGTGCATATATTATGTACACTCTTCAATAGCTGGATAGATCTCTTTTCTGCCTTTCTGGTCTTTTCTCTCTCAGAGGGAGCCCCACCCCACTACATTAGGACAGTAGTAGTTGCTCTACTTTTGAACTTTGTTTCCTGTCTGGGCTAACCCATCCCTACCACACCAGTACAGTATCCTGCAGTGCTCCATGAACTATGTTTCCTGTCAGGGTGAAACCTGAGTCACCCATAACAGGAAAGTAGCTTGTCATGCCCTTGTGCTGTGTTATCCCATATACTCTATTGTTAGGTATCTACTCATGATGACTCCATGCACCCATGTGTGCACCCTGCAGTCCTGAAATGCATTATCAGATGTCCTGCATGCTTACTTGCTGTTAGTGTGCCTATATGGCAGTACAGACTGTTATCCACAGTATTCCTGTCCCTTAGCTTCTTTTAATAATGTGGGCTACTGCAAATACACAGACTACACTTCTTATTGGTCTGACATGGGCTTCATAGTTTGGTGATTATGCTAATGAGGTGATTTAGTATGTCATCTTTGAATCATTGCCATAAAATGAAGCATTATCAGCTACAGTTGACATCACCACGCTCTTCTGTGCCATCCTCATGACAGGAGGTCATATGCACATAATCTCATGTAAGGACAGTGTGAAGCTCAGACGTCACCTGTCTGAACAAGTGAGGCTTCCTCATCTTGCACCCTTGCTGTCCAACAATGCATTTCATGTGGTACGCAGATGTGCAGCTGTGTGCATTGGGCTATCATTTTCCTCCTCATTCCTCCCTGTTGAGTGGCCATAGCCTCTTCAGGCACTGTTTTCAGTAGGATTCCTATCTGGTGTAGCCATGACACTAAGCGGTTTTAGTTTTGTCATGCACAGGGATTATACAGAACATCTGCTGTGGTAGAATGTGATGCCCCCTGTATAAGATTGATGCCTGGCACCAGCTTGCTAGGATGGTGGGTGATGCCATTGACATTACTTGCTTTAATGCACAGTGCCAGCATAGCTATAGTAACCTGTTGAGATGCCAACCATACCTGCCCCGCCAGTAGAAGGCAGAGATTAAGCAGACAGAGAGAGCATTCTATAGTAAGCACTATGTCTATGGTTTTGCACTGCATTTTCTGGCTATTGTCTGTCATTGTCATCTGTGGGTAGGGACAAATTTTGTCTGTTTTATTTTTTAGAGCAAGAAATTGTATTGTTTTGAACTGGGATGCCTGCCTAAGGAAACATGGCAGGCACTTTAGATGGGGGTGGTAAGTGCAGTAGGTGGATATCTATCATTTAATATTGAAATAAAGTTGTTGTAATGCCCATGTGTACTCCTGCATTGCATTGTATTTTTGTCTCTTTATTTTGTTTCATATTTCTGCAGGGTAAGCTGTGCTGTATGTTATAGAAGGGTAGCTGCCAGCTGGGTCTACATTAGCCAATATGCCTCCTGCTGGGTCACCACTGGTTTCCAGAACTGCGTCTATGCAGTTGGATAAAGGTTACCCTGTAGGAACTGGCCTGGAGTGTTCATTAATAGCTGGCATCGCCATCTTTCAGAAGCACCTCCCCTGAAAGTGACCCAGAGGGATCCCTAGCTCCATAATCCAAAGACAGGCAGTAGCTGGTCAAAGCTGAGGTAGTCTAGAGCTGGATTTCTACAATGGTATACTGGAGCATCTCCTTGTGCATCTAATAAAGTCATGCAGCTGGCTGTCCTGGTCCATTTGCTACCCCATTGGGATGTCTGTAATTTATTTACTCAATATTGTGCTCCATTCCACCTAAAACTAGAATTTATTTTGAGAAGTTCTAATTTATAGTACCAGCATTTAAAAAATGTCCATAATTTGGAGCCTTTCTCCCATTTTTTTTTCTTTTGTCCATAGCTGTGGAGGTAAAAGTTGAGAACAATACCTGCTATGATGTCAATCACAAAGATGACAGATAACTGGGTGGACTCTTCTCTGGGTTTGTCAGGCAGGCTGTCCATACCCTGCCCTACCTCCTGTTACGGTGTTCTCTTACTGACCTGCTCACTGTGGTTGCATTGTAGCTATGAGGTGTTTCATTTCATGTGTGAACATGCACAGCATTGGGCATGCCCTGATTCTAAAAGACCTGCTCCTGGTGTAATTGACTTACTCCAGTGTAAGACCTATCTGTAAAGTAGGCTTACATGGGAGCAAGATTCCCTAAGATGTGCACTCAGTGTGAGTGACTTACTCTGGTGTATACTCCGGTGTCTTTTAGAAGTAGAACAGGCTTATACCAGAGTAAGTCACTTACACTGAGAGAAGTCTTTTGGAAAGTGTCCCATTACTAAGTACCGCAAATCAGAATGCCGTCATAAGAGTGAGATGACAAATCTACTAGAAGCAAAAGAATTAGCCACCCTAAATTTCAGATGATTTTCCTTACATTTCTTTCATACCAGCCGGTATAGAAACCTAATCTAATAGAGCAGTTGTGTCTTATTATTTTTTGTTTTATTTATTTGTTAACCAGGTAAACCAACTAAGTAAAGCGCAAGTACACCTTTTCAGGGGCAATCCTGAAAAACTGGTGTAGTGACTTCTTCACAGACCCACACAGGGAAGGCAATCCTGAAAAAACTTGTGTAGTGACTTCTTCACAGAGCTATAGAAGCAAGTAGGTTAATGGAATTGAGGGAAATGAAACTGTGACTGCAGGACAGGGTTCCTTAACAGATCATAGTGCAAAAACAAATAGAAATGAAATATAATTGTATTAATTATCTCTTGTTCTGCTCTTCCTGAAGAGAGTTGAACCCAACAGTGGCCAAAAATGTAAGGCCTTACTTAATAAACATTACAAAGAGGTGATGTCATGTCTCTGTGAAGAGTCCTTAATCTTTAAGGTAAGGTTGTCATGTAATCTGCTTTTGTGAAGATTCCACATTTTCAATCTTAAGACTGCTTAGGCAAATGGATTCATTAAGATGGACATTTTGCAACATTTATTACTGGCAATTTTACTTTATTTTGATAGTCACTTGTCACTGTACATCAGTTTTGCAGTACATACCATACACCACTCTGCACTCAGATATAACGTGTCAGCTTCCTTTGATCGATTTCTATAGAATTCTTCATTTTGTTTGTTAAATCATACCTGCTTGGTTTATAGAGCATTATAGCCTTGAATTTAGGTAGATAGTACGTGGCCACAACAAAGCTCATCATGGAACCTAGACTAATCATCCATTTACATGTTTTATCATATTTTTTTTTCATAAATGATTAAGTAAACAGGTATTACACATACTCAAAGGTTTGTCAAGGTGACCATACCTGTCTAACATGACAGTGCTTTGAGTGATCCTGATGTTTTATAAGTGCTGGAGTTTGATAAGTGATAGTATATTGTCAGAGAAGATTAATATGTAATTAGCCAACATACCCCAGGGTCTGTACCATAGTAAAGGGACCAGGGTCTGCATCATAGTAAAGGGACCAGGGTCTGTACTATAGTAAAGAGACCAGAGTCTGAACCATAGTAAAGGGACCAGGATCTGTAAAGGGATCAGAGTCTGTGTCATAGTAAAGGGACCAGTTGTATCAGAGTAAAGGGACCAGAGCCTGTATCAGAGTAAATGAACCAGGGTCTGTATCATAGAAAAGGGACCAGGGTCTGTGTTATAGTAAAGGGACCAGGGTCTGTACCATAGTAAAGGGACCAGAGTCTGTATCAGAGTAAAGGGAACAGGGTCTGTACCATAGTAAAGGGACCAGGGTCTGTGTCATAGTAAAGGGACCAGTTGTATCAGAGTAAGGGGACCAGGGTCTGCATCATAGTAAAGGGACCAGAGTCTGTATCAGAGTAAAGGGACCAGAGCCTGTACCATAATAAAGGGACCAGGGTCTGTAGCATAGTAAAGGGACCAGGGTCTGTATCAGAGTAAAAGGACCAAGGTCTGCACCATAGTAAAGGGACCAGGGTCTGTATCATAGTAAAGGGACCCGGGTCTGTATCATAGTAAAGGGACCAGAGTCTGTACCATAGTAAAGGGACCAGGGTCTGTACCATAGTAAAGGACCAGGGTCTGTACCATAGTAAAGGGACCAGGGTCTGTATCATAGTTAAAGGACCAGAGTCTGTATCAGAGTAAAGGAACCAGGGTCTGTACCATAGTAAAGGGACCAGGGTCTGTATCATAGTAAAGGAACCAGAGTCTGTATCAGAGTAAATGGACCAAAGTCTGTATCATATTAAAGGGACCAGGGTCTGTGTCATAGTAAAGGGACCAGGGTCTGTGTCATAGTAAAGGGACCAGTTGTATCAGAGTAAAAGGACCACGGTCTGTACCATAGTAAAGGGACCAAGGTCTATATCATAGTAAAGGAACCAGAGTCTGTATCAGAGTAAATGGACCAAAGTCTGTATCATATTAAAAAGACCAGGGTCTGTGTCATAGTAAAGGGACCAGAGTCTGTATCAGAATAAATGGGCCAGGGTCTGTATCATATTAAAAGGACCAGGGTCTGTGTCATAGTAGAGGGACCAGTTGTATCAGAGTAAAGGGACCACGGTCTGTACCATAGTAAAGGGACCAGGGTCTGTATCAGAGCAAAGGGACCAGGGTCTGTACCATAGTAAAGGGACCAGGGTCTGCATCAGAGTAAATGGATCAGGGTCTGTATCATAGTAAAGGGACCAGTTGTATCAGAGTAAAGGGAACAGGGTCTGTATCATAGTAAAGGGATCAGGGTCTGTATCATAGTAAAGGGATCAGAGTCTATATCAAAGTAAAGGGACCGGGATCTGTATCAGAGTAAATGGACCATGGTCTGTACCATAGTAAAGGTACCAGGGTCTGTATCAGAGTAAATGTACCAGGGTCTGTATCACAGTAGAGGGACCAGGGTCTGTGTCATAGTAAAGGGACCTGAGTCTGTATCAGAGTAAAGGGACCAGGGTCTGTACCATAGTAAAGGGACCAGGGTCTGTATCAGAGTAAAGGGACCAGGGTCTGTATCATAGTAAAGGGACCAGGGTCTGTATCATAGTAAAGGGATCAGGGTCTGTACCATAGTAAAGGTACCAGGGTCTGTATCAGAGTAAAGGGACCATGGTCTGTATCAGAGTAAGGGACCAGGGTCTGTATCATAGTAAAGGGATCAGAGCCTGTATCAGAGTAAAGGGACCAGGGTCTGTACCATAGTAAAGGGACCAGGGTCTGTATCAGAGTAAAGGGACCAGGGTCTGTATCATAGTAAAGGGACCAGTTGTATCAGAGTAAATGGACCATGGTCTGTACCATAGTAAAGGGACCAGGGTCTGTATCATAGTAAAGAGACCAGGGTCTGTATCATAGTAAAGGCACCAGGGTCTGTATCAGAGTAAAGAGACCAGAGTCTGTATCGGCGTAAAGGGACCAGGGTTTGTATCATATTAAAGGGACCAGCGTCTGTATCAGAGTAAATGGACCATGGTCTGTACCATAGTAAAGGAACCAGTTGTATCAGAGTAAAGGGAACAGAGTCTGTATCATAGTAATGGGATCAGAGTCTATATCAGAGTAAAGGGACCAGGGCATGTACATAGTAAAGGGACCAGTCTGTATCAGAGTAAAGGACCAGGGTCTGTATCAGTGTAAAGGGACCAGGGTCTATACCATAGTAAAGGGACCAGGGTCTGTATCATGGTAAAGGGCGAGGGTCTGTATCATAGTAAAGGGACCAGTTCTTTCAGAGTAAATGGACCAGGGTCTGTATCACAGTAGAAGGACCAGGGTCTGTATCAGAGTAAAGGGACCAGGGTCTGTACCATAGTAAAGGGACCAGGGCCTGTATCAGAGTAAAGGGACCAGGGTCTGTATCATAGTAAAGGGACCAGAGTCTGTATCAGAGAAAAGGTCCAGGGTCTGTACCATAAAAAAGGGACCAGGGTCTGTATCATAGTACAGGGACCAGGGTCTGTATCATTGTAAAGGGACCAGGGTCTGTGTCATAGTAAATGGACCAGGGTCTGTATCATAGTAAATGGACCATGGTCTGTACCATAGTAAAGGGACCAGGGTCTGTATCAGAGTAAAGGGACCGGTGTCTGTATCATAGCAAAGGGATCAGAGTCTGTATCAGAGTAAAGGGACCAGTTGTATCAGAGTAAAGGGACCAAATTCTGTATCAGAGTAAAGGGACCAGGGTCTGTACCATAGTAAAGGGACCAGGGTCTGTATCATAGTAAAGGGACCAGTTGTATCAGAGTAAAGGGAACAGGGTCTGTATCATAGTAAAAGGACCAGGATCTGTATCAGAGTAAAGGGACCAGGGTCTGTATCATAGTAAAGGGACCAGGGTCTGTATCAGAGTAAAGGGACCAGGGTCTGTATCATAGTAAAGGGACCAGGGTCTGTATCAGAGTAAAGGGACCAGGGTCTGCACCATAGTAAAGGAACCAGGGTCTGTACCATAGTAAAGGGACCAGGGTCTGTATCATAGTAAAGGGATCAGAGTCTGTATCATAGTAAAGGGACCAGGGTCTGTATCATAGTAAAGGGACCAGGGTCTGTATCATAGTAAAGGGACCAGTCTGTATCAGAGTAAAGGGACCAGGGTCTGTATCATAGTAAAGGGACCAGTCTGTATCAGAGTAAAGGACCAGGGTCTGTATCATAGTAAAGGGACCAGGGTCTGTATCAGAGTAAAGGGACCAGGGTCTGTATCATAGTAAAGGGACCAGTCTGTATCAGAGTAAAGGACCAGGGTCTGTATCATAGTAAAGGGACCAGGGTCTGTATCATAGTAAAGGGACCAGGGTCTGTATCAGAGTAAAGGGACCAGGGTCTGTATCATAGTAAAGGGACCAGGGTCTGTATCAGAGTAAAGGGACCAGGGTCTGTATCATAGTAAAGGGACCAGGGTCTGTATCATAGTAAAGGGACCAGGGTCTGTATCATAGTAAAGGGACCAGGTCTGTATCATAGTAAAGGGACCAGGGTCTGTATCATAGTAAAGGACCAGAGTCTGTATCAGAGTAAAGGGACCAGGGTCTGTATCATAGTAAAGGGATCAGAGTCTGTATCATAGTAAAGGGACCAGGATCTGTAAAGGGACCAGGGTCTGTCTCATAGTAAAGGGACCAGTTGTATCAGAGTAAAGGGACCAGGTTCTGTATCATAATAAAGGGACCAGAGTCTGTATCAGAGTAAAGGGACCAGGGTCTGTACCATAGTAAAGGGACCAGGGTCTGTATCAGAGTAAAGGGACCAGGGTCTGTATCATAGTAAAGGGACCAGGGTCTGTGCAATAGTAAAGGGACCAGGGTCTGTATCAGAGTAAAGGGACCAGGGTCTATACCATAGTAAAGGGACCAGGGTCTGTATCAGAGTAAAGGGACCAGGGTCTGTATCATAGTAAAGGGACCAGTTCTTTCAGAGTAAATGGACCAGGGTCTGTATCACAGTAGAGGGACCAGGGTCTGTATCAGATTAAAGGGACCAGGGTCTGTACCATAGTAAAGGGACCAGGGTCTGTATCATAGTAAAGAGACCAGGGTCTGTATCAGAGTAAATGGACCATGGTCTGTACCATAGTAAAGGGACCAGGGTCTGTATCATAGTAGAGAGACTAGGGTCTGTGTCATATTAAAGGGACCTGAGTCTGTATCAGAGTAAAGGGACCAGGGTCTATACCATAGTAAAGGGACCAGGGTCTGTATCAGAGTAAAGGGACCAGGGTCTGTATCAGAGTAAATGGACCAGGGTCTGTATCATAGTAGAGGGACCAGGGTCTGTGTCATAGTAAAGGGACCTGAGTCTGTATCAGAGTAAAGGGACCAGGGTCTGTACCATAGTAAAGGGACCAGGGTCTGTATCAGAGTAAAGGGACCAGGGTCTGTATCATAGTAAAGGGACCAGTTGTATCAGAGTAAATGGACCAGGGTCTGTACCATAGTAAAGGGACCAGGGTCTGTGTCATAGTAAAGGGACCAGTTGTATCAGAGTAAAGGGACCAGGGTCTGTATCATAGCAAAGGGATCAGAGTCTGTATCAGAGTAAAGGGACCAGGGTCTGTGTCATAATAAAGGGACCAGTTGTATCAGAGTAAAGGGACCAAATTCTGTATCAGAGTAAAGGGACCAGGGTCTGTACCATAGTAAAAGGAACAGGGTCTGTGTTATAGTAAAGGGACCAGTTGTATCAGAGTAAAGGGACCAGGGTCTGTATCATAATAAAGGGACCAGAGTCTGTATCAGAGTAAAGGGACCAGGGTCTGTATCATAGTACAGGGACAAGGGTCTGTACTATACTAAAGGGAACAGGGTCTGTATCAGAGTAAATGGGCCAGGGTCTGTATCAGAATAAAGGGACCAGGGTGTGTATAATAGTAAAGGGACCAGAGTCTGTATCAGAGTAAAGGGACCAGGGTCTGTATCAGAGTAAATGGGCCAGGGTCTGTATCAGAATAAAGGGACCAGGGTGTGTATAATAGTAAAGGGACCAGAGTCTGTATCAGAATAAAGGGACCAGGGTCTGTAAAATAGTAGAGGGACCATGGTCTGTATCAGAGGAAAGGGACCAGGGTTTGTACCATAGTAAAGGGACCAGGGTCTGCATCAGAGTAAATAGACCAGGGTTTGTATCATAGTAAAGGGACCAGTGTCTGTACTATAGTAAAGGGACCAGGGTCTGTATCAGTAAAGGACCAGGGTCTGTATCAGTAAAGGGACCAGGGTCTGTATCAGAGTAAATGGACCAGGGTCTGTATCATAGTAGAGGGACCAGGGTCTGTATCAGAGTAAAGGGACCAGGGTCTGTATCATAGTAAAGGGACCAGTCTGTATCAGAGTAAAGGACCAGGGTCTGTATCATAGTAAAAGGACCAGGGTCTGTATCATAGTAAAGGGACCAGTCTGTATCAGAGTAAAGGGACCAGGGTCTGTATCATAGTAAAGGGACCAGTCTGTATCAGAGTAAAGGGACCAGGGTCTGTATCATAGTAAAGGGACCAGGGTCTGTATCAGAGTAAAGGGACCAGGGTCTGTATCATAGTAAAGGGACCAGGGTCTGTATCATAGTAAAGGGACCAGGGTCTGTATCATAGTAAAGGGACCAGTCTGTATCAGAGTAAAGGGACCAGGGTCTGTATCATAGTAAAGGGACCAGAGTCTGTATCAGAGTAAAGGGACCAGGGTCTGTATCATAGTAAAGGGACCAGGGTCTGTATCATAGTAAAGGGACCAGTCTGTATCAGAGTAAAGGGACCAGGGTCTATACCATAGTAAAGGGACCAGGGTCTGTATCAGAGTAAAGGGACCAGGGTCTGTATCATAGTAAAGGACCAGGGTCTGTATCATAGTAAAGGGACCAGGTCTGTATCAGAGTAAAGGGACCAGGGTCTGTATCATAGTAAAGGACCAGGGTCTGTATCATAGTAAAGGGACCAGGGTCTGTATCAGAGTAAATGGACCAGGGTCTGTATCATAGTAGAGGGACCAGGGTCTGTATCAGAGTAAAGGGACCAGGGTCTGTATCATAGTAAAGGGACCAGTCTGTATCATAGTAAAGGGACCAGGGTCTGTATCAGAGTAAAGGGACCAGGGTCTGTATCATAGTAAAGGGACCAGGGTCTGTATCAGAGTAAAGGGACCAGGGTCTGTATCATAGTAAAGGGACCAGGGTCTGTATCATAGTAAAGGGACCAGTCTGTATCAGAGTAAATGGACCAAAGTCTGTATCATATTAAAGGGACCAGGGTCTGTATCATATTAAAGGGACCAGGGTCTGTATCAGAGTAAAGGGACCAGGGTCTGTATCAGAGTAAATGGACCATGGTCTGTACCATAGTGAAGGGACCAGGGTCTGTATCATAGTAAAGAGACCAGAGTCTGTATCAGAGTAAAGGGACCAGGGTCTGTAAAATAGTAAAGGGACCATGGTCTGTATCAGAGGAAAGGGACCAGGGTCTGTATAATAGAAAAGGGACCAGAGTCTGTATCAAGGTAAAGGGACCAGGGTCTGTACCATAGTAAAGGGACCATGGTCTGTATCAGAGTAAAGGGACCAGGGTCTGCATCATAGTAAAGGGACCAGTGTCTGTACTATAGTAAAGGGACCAGAGTCTGAACCATTGTAAAGGGACCATGGTCTGTAAAATAGTAGAGGGACCATGGTCTGTATCAGAGGAAAGGGACCAGGGTCTGTATAATAGAAAAGGGACCAGTGTCTGTACTATAGTAAAGGGACCAGAGTCTGAACCATAGTAAAGGGACCATGGTCTGTAAAGGGATCAGGGTCTGTATCATAGTAAAGCGACCAGAGTCTGTATCAGAGCAAATGGACCAGGGTCTGTATCATAGTAAAGGGACCAGGATCTGTATCATTGTAAAGGGACCAGGATCTGTGTCATAGTAAAGGGACCAGGGTCTGTATCAGAGTAAATGGACCAGGGTCTGTATCACAGTAGAAGTACCAGGGTCTGTATCATAGTAATGGGACCAGTTGTATCAGAGTAAATGGACCATGGTCTGTACCATAGTAAAGGGACCAGGGTCTGTATCATAGTAAAGGGACCTGAGTCTGTATCAGATTAAAGGGACCAGGGTCTATACCATAGTAAAGGGACCAGCGTCTGTATCAGAGTAAAGGGACCAGGGTCTGTATCATAGTAAAGCGACCAGGGTCTCTACCATAGTAAAGGGACCAGGGTCTGTACCATAGTAAAGGGACCTGTGTCTGTATCAGAGTAAAGGGACCAGGGTTTATACCATAGTAAATGGACCAGGGTCTGTATCAGAGTAAAGGGACAAAGGTCTGTATCATAGTAAAGGGACCAGAGTCTGTATCAAGGTAAAGGGACCAGGATCTGTACCATAGTAAAGGGACCAGAGTCTTTACCATAGTAAAGGGACCATGATCTGTATCAGAGTAAAGGGACCAGAGTCTGCATCATAATAAAGGGACCAGGGTCTGTACTATAGTAAAGGGACCAGAGTCTGAACCATAGTAAAGGGACCAGGGTCTGTATCATAGTAAAGGGACCAGGGTCTGTATCAGAGTAAAGGGACCAGGGTCTGTATAATAGTAAAGGTACCAGAGTCTGTATCAAGGTAAAGGGACCAGGATCTGTACCATAGTAAAGGGACCAGAGTCTGAACCATAGTAAAGGGACCAGGGTCTGTATCATAGTAAAGGGATCAGGGTCTGTATCAGAGTAAAGGGACCAGGGTCTGTAAAATAGTAAAGGGACCAGTCTGTATCAGAGTAAAGGGACCAGGGTCTGTATCAGAGTAAAGGGACCAGGGTCTGTAACATAGTACAGGAACCAGGGTCTGTATCATAGTAAAGGGACCAGGGTCTGTACCATAGTAAAGGGACCAGGGTCTGTATCATAGTAAAGAGACCAGGGTCTGTATCAGAGTAAAGGGACCAGAGCTTGTATCAGAGTAAGTGGACCAGGGTCTGCATCATAGTAAAGGGACCAGGGTCTGTAAAGGGCTCAGGGTCTGTGTCATAGTAAAGAGACCAGTTGTATCAGAGTAATGGGACCAGGGTCTGTATCATAGTAAAGGGACCAGAGTCTGTATCAGAGTAAAGGGACCAGGGTCTGTAGCATAGTAAAGGGACCAGGGTCTGTATCATAGTAAAGGGACCAGGGTCTGTATCATAGTAAAGGGACCAGAGTCTGTATCAGAGTAAAGGGACCAGGGTCTGTACCATAGTAAAGGGACCAGGGTCTGTGTCATAGTAAAGGGACCAGTTGTATCAGAGTAAAGGGACCAGGGTCTGTATCATAGTAAAGGGATCAGAGTCTGTATTAGAGTAAAGGGACCAGGGTCTGTACCATAGTAAAGGGACCAGGGTCTGTATCATAGTAAAGGGACCAGGGTCTGTATCATTGTAAAGGGACCAGGGTCTGTGTCATAGTAAATGGACCAGGGTCTGTACAGAGTAAAGGGACCAGGGTTTGTACCATAGTAAAGGGACCAGGGTCTGTATCATAGTAAAGGGACCAGGGTCTGTATCAGAGTAAAGGACCAGGGTCTGTACCATAGTAAAGGGACCATGGTCTGTATCAGAGTAAAGGGACCAGGGTCTGCATCATAGTAAAGGGACCAGTGTCTGTACTATAGTAAAGGGACCAGAGTCTGAACCATAGTAAAGGGACCATGGTCTGTATCATAGTAAAGCGACCAGAGTCTGTATCAGAGCAAATGGACCAGGGTCTGTATCATAGTAAAGGGACCAGGATCTGTATCATTGTAAAGGGACCAGGATCTGTGTCATAGTAAAGGGACCAGGGTCTGTGTTATAGTAAAGGGACCAGAGTCTGTACTATAGTAAAGGGACCAGGGTCTGTATCAGAGTAAAGCGACCAGGGCCTGTATCAGAGAAAATGGATCAGGGTCTGTATCAAAGTAAAGGGATCAGGGTCTGTGTCATAGTAAAGGGACCAGGTTTATCAGAGTAAATGGACCAGGGTCTGTATCATAGTAAAGGGACCAGGGTCTGTATCGTTGTAAAGGGACCAGTCTGTATCAGAGTAAAGGGAACAGTGTCTGTATCATCGTCAAGGCACCAGGGCCTGTATCAGAGTAAAGGATCAGGGTCCGTATCATAGTAAAGGGACCAGGATCTGTATCATAGTAAAGGACCAGGGTCTGTATCAGAGTAAAGGGACCAGGGTCTATTTCATAGTAAAGGGACCAGGGTCTGTATCAGAGTAAAGGGACCAGGATCTGTATCAGAGTAGAGGGACCAGGGTCTGTGTCATAGTAAAGGGACCAGGGTCTGTATCAGAGTAAAGGACCAGGGTCTGTATCATAGTAAAGGACCAGGGTCTGTATCATAGTAAAGGGACCAGGGTCTGTATCATAGTAAAGGACCAGGGTCTGTATCATAGTAAAGGGACCAGGGTCTGTGTCATAGTAAAGGGACCAGTTGTATCAGAGTAAAGGGACCAGGTTCTGTATCATAATAAAGGACCAGGGTCTGTATCCGAGTAAAGGGACCAGGGTCTGTATCAGCGTAAAGGGACCAGGGTCTGTACCATAGTAAAGGGACCAGGTTCTGTACCATAGTAAAGGAACCAGAGTCTGTATCAGAGTAAATGGACCAAAGTCTGTATCATATTAAAGGGACCAGGGTCTGTATCAGAGTAAAGGGACCAGGGTCTGTATCATTGTAAAGGGATCAGGGTCTGTGTCATAGTAAAGGGACCAGGGTCTGTATCATAGTAAAGAGACCAGGGTCTGTATCAGAGTAAAGGACCAGGGTCTGTATCATAGTAAAGGGACCAGGGTCTGTATCATAGTAAAGGACCAGGGTCTGTATCATAGTAAAGGGACCAGAGTCTGTATCAGAGTAAAGGACCAGGGTCTGTCATAGTAAAGGGACCAGGGTCTGCATCATAGTAAAGGGATCAGAGTCTGTATCAGAGTAAAGGGACCAGAGTCTGTATCATAGTAAAGGGACCAGATTCTGTATCAGAGTAAAGGGACCAGGGTCTGTACCATAGTAAATGGACCAGGGTCTGTATCATAGTAAAGGGACCAGGGTCTGTATCAGTAAAGGGACCAGGGTCTGTATCAGAGTAAAAGGACCAGGGTCTGTATCATAGTAAAGGACCAGGGTCTGTATCATAGTAAAAGGACCAGAGTCTGTACCATATTAAAGGGAGCAGGGTCTGTATCATACTACAGGGACCGGGGTCTGTATCATAGTAAAGGGACCAGGGTCTGTATCATAGTAAAGGCACCAGGGTCTGTATCAGAGTAAAGAGACCAGAGTCTGTATCGGCGTAAAGGGACCAGGGTTTGTATCATATTAAAGGGACCAGAGTCTGTATCAGTAAAGGACCAGGGTCTGTATCAGAGTAAAAGGACCAGGGTCTGTACCATAGTAAAGGGACCAGGGTCTGTATCATAGTAAAGGGACCAGAGTCTGTATCAGAGTAAAGGACCAGGGTCTGTATCATAGTAAAGGGACCAGTCTGTATCATAGTAAAGGGACCAGGGTCTGTATCAGAGTAAAGGGACGAGAGTCTGTATCAGATTAAAGGACCAGGGTCTGTACCATAGTAATGGGACCAGGGTCTGTATCATATTAAAGGGACCAGGGTCTGTATCATATTAAAGGGACCAGGGTCTGTATCAGAGTAAAGGGACCATGGTCTGCATCAGTGTAAATGGACCAGGTTCTGTATCATAATAAAGGACCAGGGTCTGTATCCGAGTAAAGGGACCAGGGTCTGTATCAGCGTAAAGGGACCAGGGTCTGTACCATAGTAAAGGGACCAGGATCTGTATCATAGTAAAGGAACCAGAGTCTGTATCAGAGTAAAGGGACCAGGGTCTGTATCATAGTAAAGGGACCAGTCTGTATCAGAGTAAAGGGACCAGGGTCTGTATCATAGTAAAGGGACCAGAGTCTGTATCAGAGTAAAGGGACCAGTCTGTATCATAGTAAGGGACCAGGGTCTGTATCATTGTAAAGGGATCAGGGTATGTGTCATAGTAAAGGGACCAGGGTCTGTACCATAATAAAGGGACCAGGGTCTGTGTCATAATAAAGGGACCAGGGTCTGTATCAGAGTAAAGGGACCAGAGTCTGTATCAGAGTAAAGGGACCAGGGTCTGTACCATAGTAAAGGGACCAGGGTCTGTATCATAGTAAAGGGACCAGTTGTATCAGAGTAAAGGGACCAGGGTCTGTATCATAATAAAGGGACCAGAGTCTGTATCATAGTAAAGGGACCAGGGTCTGTATCATAGTAAAGGGACCAGGGTCTGTACTATACTAAAGGGACCAGGGTCTGTATCAGAGTAAAGCGACCAGGGTCTCTACCATAGTAAAGGGACCAGGGTCTGTACCATAGTGTGTATAATAGTAAAGGGACCAGAGTCTGTATCAGAGTAAAGGGACCAGGATCTGTAAAATAGTAAAGGGACCAGAGTCTGTATCAGAGTAAAGGGACCAGGGTCTGTATCATTGTAAAGGGATCAGGGTCTGTGTCATAGTAAAGGGACCAAATTCTGTATCAGAGTAAAGGGACCAGTGTCTGTACCATAGTAAAGGGACCAGGGTCTGTGTCATAGTAAAGGGACCAGTTGTATCAGAGTAAAGGGACCAGGGTCTGTATCATAATAAAGGGACCAGAGTCTGTATCAGAGTAAAGGGACCAGGGTCTGTGTCATAATAAAGGGACCAGGGTCTGTATCAGAGTAAATGGGCCAGGGTCTGTATCAGAATAAAGGGACCAGGGTGTGTATAATAGTAAAGGGACCAGAGTCTGTATCAGAGTAAAGGGACCAGGGTCTGTAAAATAGTAAAGGGACCAGAGTCTGTATCATATTAAAGGGACCAGGGTCTGTATCAGAGTAAAGGGACCAGGGTCTGTATCATTGTAAAGGGATCAGGGTCTGTGTCATAGTAAAGGGACCAGGGTCTGTACCATAATAAAGGGACCAGGGTCTGTGTCATAATAAAGGGACCAGTTGTATCATAGTAAAGTGACCAGGGTCTGTATCATTGTAAAGGGACCAGGGTCTGTATCATAGTAAAGGGACCAGGTCTGTATCAGAGTAAAGGGACCAGGGTCTGTATCATAGTAAAGGGACCAGGGTCTGTATCATAGTAAAGGACCAGGGTCTGTAAAGGGACCAGGGTCTGTATCATAGTAAAGGACCAGGGTCTGTATCAGAGTAAAGGGACCAGGGTCTGTATCATAGTAAAGGGACCAGGGTCTGTATCATAGTAAAGGGACCAGGGTCTGTATCAGAGTAAAGGGACCAGGGTCTGTATCATAGTAAAGGGACCAGGGTCTGTATCATAGTAAAGGACCAGTCTGTATCAGAGTAAAGGGACCAGGGTCTGTATCATAGTAAAGGGACCAGGGTCTGTATCAGTAAAAAGGGACCAGGGTCTGTATCATAGTAAAGGGACCAGGGTCTGTATCATAGTAAAGGGACCAGGGTCTGTATCATAGTAAAGGGACCAGGGTCTGTATCATAGTAAAGGGACCAGGGTCTGTATCATAGTAAAGGGACCAGGGTCTGTATCATAGTAAAGGGAGCAGGGTCAGAATCAAAGTAAAGGGACCAGGGTCTGTATCAGAGTAAAGGGACCAGGGTCTGTATCAGAGTAAAGGGACGAGAGTCTGTATCAGATTAAAGGACCAGGGTCTGTACCATAGTAATGGGACCAGGGTCTGTATCATAGTAAATAGACCAGGGTCTGTATCAGAGTAAAGGGACCAGGGTCTATTTCATAGTAAAGGGACCAGGGTCTGTATCAGAGTAAAGGGACCAGGATCTGTATCAGAGTAGAGGGACCAGGGTCTGTGTCATAGTAAAGGGACCAGTCTGTATCAGAGTAAAGGGACCAGGGTCTGTATCATAGTAAAGGGACCAGGGTCTGTATCATAGTAAAGGGACCAGGGTCTGTATCAGAGTAAAGGGACCAGGGTCTGTATCATAGTAAAGGGACCAGTCTGTATCAGAGTAAAGGGACCAGGGTCTGTATCATAGTAAAGGACCAGGGTCTGTATCATAGTAAAGGGACCAGGGTCTGTATCATAGTAAAAGGACCAGGTCTGTATCATAGTAAAGGGACCAGGGTCTATACCATAGTAAAGGGACCAGGGTCTGTATCAGAGTAAAGGGACCAGGGTCTGTATCATAGTAAAGGACCAGTTCTTTCAGAGTAAATGGACCAGGGTCTGTATCACAGTAGAAGTACCAGGGTCTGTATCATAGTAAAGGGACCAGGGTCTGTATCATAGTAAAGGGACCAGGGTCTGTATCATAGTAAAGGACCAGGGTCTGTATCATAGTAAAGGGACCAGGGTCTGTATCATAGTAAAAGGACCAGGGTCTGTATCATAGTAAAGGGACCAGGGTCTGTATCAGAGTAAAGGACCAGGGTCTGTATCATAGTAAAGGACCAGTCTGTATCAGAGTAAAGGACCATAGTAAAGGGACCAGGGTCTGTATCATAGTAAAGGACCAGGGTCTGTATCAGAGTAAAGGGACCAGGGTCTGTATCATAGTAAAGGGACCAGGGTCTGTATCATAGTAAAGGGACCAGGGTCTGTATCATAGTAAAGGGACCAGGGTCTGTATCATAGTAAAGGGACCAGGGTCTGTATCAGAGTAAAGGGACCAGGGTCTGTATCATAGTAAAGGGACCAGGGTCTGTATCAGAGTAAAGGACCAGGGTCTGTATCATATTAAAGGGACCTGAGTCTGTATCAGAGTAAAGGGACCAGGGTCTATACCATAGTAAAGGGACCAGGGTCTGTATCAGAATAAAAGGACTAGGGTCTGTATCATAGTAAAGGACCAGGGTGTGTATAATAGTAAAGAGACCAGGGTCTGTATCAGAGTAAATGGACCATGGTCTGTATCATAGTACAGGGACAAGGGTCTGTACTATACTAAAGGGAACAAGGTCTGTAACAGAGTAAATGGGCCAGGGTCTGTATCAGAATAAAGGCACCAGGGTCTGTATCAGCGTAAAGGGACCAGGGTCTGTACCATAGTAAAGGGACCAGGTTCTGTACCATAGTAAAGGAACCAGAGTCTGTATCAGAGTAAAGGGACCAGGGTCTGTATCATTGTAAAGGGATCAGGGTCTGTGTCATAGTAAAGGGACCAGGGTCTGTACCATAATAAAGGAACCTGGGTCTGTACGTAGTAATGGGACCAGGGTCTGTATCATAGTAAATGGACCATGGTCTGTACCATAGTAAAGGGACCAGGGTCTGTATCAGAGTAAATGGACCAGGGTCTGTATCATAGTAAAGGACCAGATTCTGTATCAGAGTAAAGGGACCAGGGTCTGTACCATAGTAAAGGGACCAGGGTCTGTATCATAGTAAAGGGACCAGGGTCTGTATCATAGTAAAGGGACCAGAGTCTGTATCAGAGTAAAGGGACCAGATTCTGTATCAGAGTAAAGGGACCAGGGTCTGTATCATAGTAAAGGAGACAGGGTCTGTGTCATAGTAAAGGGACCTGAGTCTGTATCAGAGTAAAGGGACCAGGGTCTGTAGAATAATAAAGGGACCAGGGTCTGTATCATAGTAAAGGACCAGGGTCTGTATCAGAGTAAAGGGACCAGAGTCTGTATCATAGTAAAGGGACCAGATTCTGTATCAGAGTAAAGGGACCAGGGTCTGTACCATAGTAAAGGGACCAGGGTCTGTATCAGAGTAAAGGGACCAGGGTCTGTATCATAGTAAAGGGACCAGTCTGTATCAGAGTAAAGGGACCAGGGTCTGTATCAGAGTAAAGGACCAGGGTCTGTATCATAGTAAAGGGACCAGGGTCTGTATCAGAGTAAAGGGACCAGGGTCTGTATCATAGTAAAGGGACCAGGGTCTGTATCAGAGTAAAGGACCAGGGTCTGTATCATAGTAAAGGGACCAGGGTCTGTATCATAGTAAAGGGACCAGGTCTGTATCAGAGTAAAGGACCAGGGTCTGTATCATAGTAAAGGACCAGGGTCTGTATCATAGTAAAGGGACCAGGGTCTGTATCAGAGTAAAGGGACCAGGGTCTGTGTCATAGTAAAGGGACCAGGGTCTGTATCAGAATAAAGGACCAGGGTCTGTACCATAGTAAAGGGACCAGGGTCTGTATCATAGTAAAGGGACCAGGGTCTGTATCAGAGTAAAGGGACCAGGGTCTGTATCATAGTAAAGGGACCAGGGTCTGTATCAGAGTAAAGGACCAGGGTCTGTATCATAGTAAAGGACCAGGGTCTGTATCAGAGTAAAGGGACCAGGGTCTGTATCATAGTAAAGGGACCAGGGTCTGTGTCATAGTAAAGGACCAGTCTGTATCAGAGTAAAGGACCAGGGTCTGTATCATAGTGAAGGGACCAGGGTCTGTATCAGAGTAAAGGGACCAGGGTCTGTATCATAGTAAAGGACCAGGGTCTGTAAAGGGACCAGGGTCTGTATCAGTAAAGGGACCAGGGTCTGTATCATAGTAAAGGGACCAGGGTCTGTATCAGAGTAAAGGACCAGGGTCTGTATCATAGTAAAGGACCAGGGTCTGTATCATAGTAAAGGGACCAGGGTCTGTATCATAGTAAAGGGACCAGGGTCTGTATCATAGTAAAGGGACCAGGGTCTGTATCATAGTAAAGGGACCAGGGTCTGTATCATAGTAAAGGACCAGAGTCTGTATCAGAGTAAAGGACCAGGGTCTGTATCATAGTAAAGGGACCAGGGTCTGTATCAGAGTAAAGGGACCAGGGTCTGTATCATAGTAAAGGGACCAGGGTCTGTATCAGTAAAGGGACCAGAGTCTGTATCAGAGTAAATGGACCAGGGTCTGTATCATAGTAAAGGACCAGGGTCTGTATCATAGTAAAGGGACCACGATCTGTAAAGGGACCAGGGTCTGTATCATAGTAAAGGGACCAGGGTCTATATCACAGTAAAGGAACCAGAGTCTGTATCAGAGTAAATGGACCAAAGTCTGTATCATAGTAAAGGGACCAGGTCTGTATCTAAAGGGAACAGAGTCTGTATCGTAATAAAGGGACCAGAGTCTGTATCAGAGTAAAGGGACCAGGGTCTGTACCATAGTAAAGGGACCAGGGTCTGTATCATAGTAAAGGGACCAGGTTCTGTATCATAGTAAAGGGGCCAGGGTCTGTGTCATAGTAAAGGGACCAGGGTCTGTATCAGAGTAAAGGGACCAGGTTCTGTATCATAATAAAGGGACCAGAGTCTGTATCAGAGTAAAGGGACCAGGGTCTGTACCATAGTAAAGGGACCAGGGTCTGTGTCATAGTAAAGGGACCAGTTGTATCAGAGTAAAGGGACCAGGGTCTGTATCATAGTAAAGGGATCAGAGTCTGTATCAGAGTAAAGGGACCAGGGTCTGTACCATAGTAAAAGGAACAGGGTCTGTGTCATAGTAAAGGGACCAGTTGTATCAGAGTAAAGGGACCAGGTTCTGTATCATAATAAAGGGACCAGAGTCTGTATCAGAGTAAAGGGACCAGGGTCTGTATCATAATAAAGGGACCAGAGTCTGTATCAGAGTAAAGGGACCAGGGTCTGTACCATAATAAAGGGACCAGGGTCTGTATCATAGTACAGGGACCAGGGTCTGTACCATAGTAAAGGGACCAGTTGTATCAGAGTAAAAGGACCACGGTCTGTACCATAGTAAAGGGACAAGGGTCTGTATCATATTAAAGGAACCAGAGTCTGTATCAGAATAAATGGGCCAGGGTCTGTATCATATTAAAGGGACCAGGGTCTGTGTCATAGTAGAGGGACCAGTTGTATCAGAGTAAAGGAACCACTGTCTGTACCATTGTAAAGGGACCAGGGTCTGTATCAGAGTCTGTATCAGAATAAAGGGACCAGGGTGTGTATAATAGTAAAGGGACCAGAGTCTGTATCAGAATAAAGGGACCAGGGTCTGTAAAATAGTAGAGGGACCATGGTCTGTATCAGAGGAAAGGGACCAGGGTTTGTACCATAGTAAAGGGACCAGGGTCTGCATCAGAGTAAATAGACCAGGGTTTGTATCAGAGTAAAGGGACTAGGGTCTGTATCATAGTAAAGGGACCAGCTGTATCAGAGTAAAGGGAACAGGGTACGTATCATAGTGAAGGGATCAGAGTCTATATCAGAGTAAAGGAACCTGGGTCTGTACGTAGTAACGGGACCAGGGTCTGTATCATAGTAAAGAGACCAGGGTCTGTATCAGAGTAAATGGACCATGGTCTGTACCATAGTAAAGGGACCAGGGTCTGTATCAGAGTAAATGGACCAGGGTCTGTATCATAGTAGAGGGACCAGGGTCTGTACCATAGTAAAGGGACCAGGGTCTGTATCAGAGTAAAGGACCAGGGTCTGTATCATAGTAAAGGGACCAGGATCTGTAAAGGGACCAGGGTCTGTCTCATAGTAAAGGGACCAGTTGTATCAGAGTAAAGGGACCAGGGTCTGTATCATAGTAAAGGGATCAGAGTCTGTATCAGAGTAAAGGGACCAGGGTCTGTACCATAATAAAGGGACCAGGGTCTGTATCATAGTACAGGGACCAGGGTCTGTACCATAGTAAAGGGACTAGGGTCTGTATCAGAGTAAATGGGCCAGGGTCTGTATCAGAATAAAGGGACCAGGGTGATTATAATAGTGAAGGGACCAAAGTCTTTATCAGAGTAAAGGGACCAGGGTCTGTATCAGAGCAAAGGGACCAGGGTCTGTACCATAGTAAACAGACCAGGGTCTGCATCAGAGTAAATGGACCAGGGTTTGTATCAGAGTAAAGGGACTATGGTCTGTATCATAGTAAAGGGACCAGTTGTATCAGAGTAAAGGGAACAGTGTCTGTATCATAGTAAAGGGTCCAGGATCTGTAAAGTGATCAGGGTCTGTGTCATTGTAAAGGGGCCAGTTGTATCAGAGTAAAGGGACCAGAGCCTGTATCAGAGTAAATGGACCAGGGTCTGTATCATAGTAAAGGGACCAGGGTCTGTATCATTGTAAAGGGACCAGAGTCTGTGTTATATTAAAGGGACCAGGGTCTGTGTTATAGTAAAGGGACCAGGGTCTGTACCATGGTAAATGGACCAGAGTCTGTATCAGAGTAAAGGGAACAGGGTCTGTACCATAGTAAAGGGACCAGGGTCTGTGTCATAGTAAAGGGACCAGTTGTATCAGAGTAAGGGGACCAGGGTCTGTATCATAGTAAATGGACCAGAGTCTGTATCAGAGTAAAGGGACCAGGGTCTGTACCATAATAAAGGGACCAGGGTCTGTGTCATAATAAAGGGACCAGTTGTATCAGAGTAAAGGGACCAGAGTCTGTATCATAGTAAAGGGACCAGATTCTGTATCAGAGTAAAGGGACCAGGGTCTGTACCATAGTAAAAGGAACAGGGTCTGTGTCATAGTAAAGGGACCAGTTGTATCAGAGTAAAGGGACCAGAGTCTGTATCATAATAAAGGGACCAGAGTCTGTATCAGAGTAAAGGGACCAGGGTCTGTACCATAGTAAAGGGACCAGGGTCTGTATCATAGTAAAGGGACCAGGGTCTGTATCATAGTAAAGGGACCAGAGTCTGTATCAGAGTAAAGGAACCAGGGTCTGTACCATAGTAAAGGGACCAGGGTCTGTATCATAGTAAAGGAACCAGAGTCTGTATCAGAGTAAATGGACCAAAGTCTGTATCAGAGTAAATGGACCAAAGTCTGTATCATATTAAAGGGACCAGGGTCTGTGTCATAGTAAAGGGACCAGGGTCTGTACCATAGTAAAGGGACCAGGGTCTGTATCATAGTAAAGGGATCAGAGTCTGTATCAGAGTAAAGGGACCAGGGTCTGTACCATAGTAAAGGGACCAGTTGTATCAGAGTAAAGGGACCAGGGTCTGTACCATAGTAAAGGGACCAGGGTCTGTATCATAGTACAGGGACAAGGGTCTGTACTATACTAAAGGGAACAGGGTCTGTATCAGAGTAAATGGGCCAGGGTCTGTATCAGAATAAAGGGACCAGGGTGTGTATAATAGTAAAGGGACCAGAGTCTGTATCAGAATAAAGGGACCAGGGTCTGTATCAGAGTAAAGGGACCAGGGTTTGTACCATAGTAAAGGGACCAGGGTCTGCATCAGAGTAAATAGACCAGGGTTTGTATCAGAGTAAAGGGACTAGGGTCTGTATCATAGTAAAGGGACCAGCTGTATCAGAGTAAAGGGAACAGGGTATGTATCAGAGTAAAGGGACTAGGGTCTGTAAAGGGATCAGGGAGTGTGTCATAGTAAAGGGACCAGTTGTATCAGAGTAAAGGGACCAGAGCCTGTATCAGAGTAAATGGACCAGGGTCTGTATCATTGTAATGGGACCATGGTCTGTGTCATAGTAAAAGGACCAGGGTCTGTGTCATAATAAAGGGACCAGAGTCTGTATGAGAGTAAAGGGACCAAAGTCTGTACCATATTAAAGGGACCAGAGTCTGTATCAGAGTAAAGGGAACAGGGTCTGTACTATAGTAAAAGGACCAGGGTCTGTACCATAGTAAAGGGACCAGGGTCTGTATCAGAGTAAAGGGACCAGGGTCTGTACCATAGTAAAGGGACCAGGGTCTGTATCATAGTAAAGGGACCAGGGTCTGTATCATAGTAAAGGGACCAGGGTCTGTATCATAGTAAAGGGACCAGAGTCTGTATCAGAGTAAAGGGACCAGGGTCTGTACCATAGTAAAGGGACCAGGGTCTGTATCAGAGTAAAGGACCAGGGTCTGTATCATAGTAAAGGGACCAGGATCTGTAAAGGGACCAGGGTCTGTCTCATAGTAAAGGGACCAGTTGTATCAGAGTAAAGGGACCAGGGTCTGTATCATAGTAAAGGGATCAGAGTCTGTATCAGAGTAAAGGGACCAGGGTCTGTACCATAATAAAGGGACCAGGGTCTGTATCATAGTACAGGGACCAGGTTCTGTACCATAGTAAAGGGACTAGGGTCTGTATCAGAGTAAATGGGCCAGGGTCTGTATCAGAATAAAGGGACCAGGGTGATTATAATAGTGAAGGGACCAAAGTCTTTATCAGAGTAAAGGGACCAGGGTCTGTATCAGAGCAAAGGGACCAGGGTCTGTACCATAGTAAACAGACCAGGGTCTGCATCAGAGTAAATGGACCAGGGTTTGTATCAGAGTAAAGGGACTATGGTCTGTATCATAGTAAAGGGACCAGTTGTATCAGAGTAAAGGGAACAGTGTCTGTATCATAGTAAAGGGTCCAGGATCTGTAAAGTGATCAGGGTCTGTGTCATTGTAAAGGGGCCAGTTGTATCAGAGTAAAGGGACCAGAGCCTGTATCAGAGTAAATGGACCAGGGTCTGTATCATAGTAAAGGGACCAGGGTCTGTATCATTGTAAAGGGACCAGGGTCTGTGTTATAGTAAAGGGACCAGGGTCTGTACCATGGTAAATGGACCAGAGTCTGTATCAGAGTAAAGGGAACAGGGTCTGTACCATAGTAAAGGGACCAGGGTCTGTGTCATAGTAAAGGGACCAGTTGTATCAGAGTAAAGGGACCAGGTTCTGTATCATAATAAAGGGACCAGAGTCTGTATCAGAGTAAAGGGACCAGGGTCTGTACCATAGTAAAGGGACCAGGGTCTGTATCATAGTAAAGGGACCAGGGTCTGTATCATAGTAAAGGGACCAGAGTCTGTATCAGAGTAAAGGGACCAGGGTCTGTACCATAGTAAAGGGACCAGGGTCTGTATCATAGTAAAGGGACCAGGGTCTGTATCATAGTAAAGGGACCAGAGTCTGTATCAGAGCAAATGGACCAGGGTCTGTATCATAGTAAAGGGACCAGGATCTGTATCATTGTAAAGGGACCAGGATCTGTGTCATAGTAAAGGGACCAGGGTCTGTATCATTGTAAAGGGACCAGGGTCTGTGTCATAGTAAAGGGACCAGGGTCTGTATCATAGTAAAGGACCAGGGTCTGTATCCATAGTAAAGGGACCTGAGTCTGTATCAGAGTAAAGGGACCAGGGTCTGTAGCATAGTAAAGGGACCAGGGTCTGTATCATAGTAAAGGGACCAGAGTCCGTGTTATAGTAAAGGGACCAGGGTCTGTACCATAGTAAATGGACCAGGGTCTGTATCAGAGTAAAGGGACCAGGGTTTGTACCATAGTAAAGGGACCAGGGTCTGTATCATAGTAAAGGGACCAGGGTCTGTATCAGAGTAAAGGGACCATAGTTTGTATCAGAGTAAAGGAACCAGGGTCTGTCCCCATAGTAAAGGGACCATGGTCTGTATTAGAGTAAAGGGACCAGGGTCTGCATCATAGTAAAGGGACCAGTGTCTGTAAATGGACCAGGGTCTGTCATAGTAAAGGGACCAGGATCTGTATCAGAGTAAAGGGACCAGGGTCTGAACCATAGTAAAGGGACCATGGTCTGTATCATAGTAAAGGGACCAGGATCTGTAAAGGGATCAGGGTCTGTATCATAGTAAAGTGACCAGAGTCTGTATCAGAGCAAATGGACCAGAGTCTGTATCATAGTAAAGGGACCAGAGTCTGTATCAGAGTAAAGGGACCAGGGTCTGTACCATAGTAAAGGGACCAGGGTCTGTATCATAGTAAAGGGACCAGTTGTATCAGAGTGAAGGGACCAGGGTCTGTATCATAATAAAGGGACCAGAGTCTGTATCAGAGTAAAGGGACCAGGGTCTGTATCATAGTACAGGGACCATGGTCTGTGTCATAGTAAAGGGACCAGTTGTATCAGAGTAAAGGGACCAGGGTAGTGTATCATAGTAAAGGGACCAGGGTCTGTATCATAGTAAAGGGACCAGGGTCTGTATTATAGTAAAGGGACCAGGGTCTTATCATAGTAAAGGAACCAGAGTCTGTATCAGAGTAAAGGGACCAGGGTCTGTATCATAGTACAGGGACAAGGGTCTGTACTATACTAAAGGGAACAGGGTCTGTATCAGAATAAAGGGACCAGGGTCTTTAAAATAGTAGAGGGACCATGGTCTGTATCAGAGGAAAGGGACCTGGGTTTGTACCATAGTAAAGGGACCAGGGTCTGTATCATAGTAAAGGGACCAGGGTCTGTATCAGAGTAAAGGGACCAGGGTCTGTACCATAATAAAGGGACCAGAGTCTGTATCAGAGTAAAGGGAACAGGGTCTGTACTATAGTAAAAGGACCAGGGTCTGTACCATAGTAAAGGGACCAGGGTCTGTATCAGAGTAAAGGGACCAGAGTCTGTATCAGAGTAAAGGGACCAGGGTCTGTACCATAGTAAAGGGACCAGGGTCTGTGTCATAGTAAAGGGACCAGCTGTATCATAGTAAAGAGACCAGGGTCTGTATCAGAGTAAATGGACCATGGTCTGTACCATAGTAAAGGGACCAGGGTCTGTATCAGAGTAAATGGACCAGGGTCTGTATCATAGTAGAGGGACCAGGGTCTGTGTCATAGTAAAGGGACCAGGGTCTGTATCATAGTAAAGGGACCAGGGTCTGTATCATAGTAAAGGGACCAGAGTCTGTATCAGAGTAAAGGGACCAGGGTCTGTACCATAGTAAAGGGACCAGGGTCTGTGTCATAGTAAAGGGACCAGTTGTATCAGAGTAAGGGGACCAGGGTCTGTATCATAGTAAAGGGACCAGAGTCTGTATCAGAGTAAAGGGACCAGGGTCTGTACCATAATAAAGGGACCAGGGTCTGTGTCATAATAAAGGGACCAGTTGTATCAGAGTAAAGGGACCAGAGTCTGTATCATAGTAAAGGGACCAGATTCTGTATCAGAGTAAAGGGACCAGGGTCTGTACCATAGTAAAAGGAACAGGGTCTGTGTCATAGTAAAGGGACCAGTTGTATCAGAGTAAAGGGACCAGAGTCTGTATCATAATAAAGGGACCAGAGTCTGTATCAGAGTAAAGGGACCAGGGTCTGTACCATAGTAAAGGGACCAGGGTCTGTATCATAGTAAAGGGACCAGGGTCTGTATCATAGTAAAGGGACCAGGGTCTGTACCATAGTAAATGGACCAGGGTCTGTATCAGAGTAAAGGGACCAGGGTCTGTACCATAGTAAAGGGACCAGGGTCTGTATCAGAGTAAAGGGACCAGGGTCTGTATCATAGTAAAGGGACCAGGGTCTGTATCATAGTAAAGGGACCAGAGTCTGTATCAGAGTAAAGGAACCAGGGTCTGTACCATAGTAAAGGGACCAGGGTCTGTATCATAGTAAAGGAACCAGAGTCTGTATCAGAGTAAATGGACCAAAGTCTGTATCATATTAAAGGGACCAGGGTCTGTGTCATAGTAAAGGGACCAGTTGTATCAGAGTAAAGGGACCACAGTCTGTACCATAGTAAAGGGACCAGGGTCTGTATCATATTAAAGGAACCAGAGTCTGTATCAGAATAAATGGGCCAGGGTCTGTATCCTATTAAAGGGACCAGGGTCTGTGTCATAGTAGAGGGACCAGTTGTATCAGAGTAAAGGGACCACGGTCTGTACCATAGTAAAGGGACCAGGGTCTGTATCAGAGCAAAGGGACCAGGGTCTGTACCATAGTAAAGGGACCAGGGTCTGCATCAGAGTAAATGGACCAGGGTTTGTATCAGAGTAAAGGGACTAGGGTCTGTATCATAGTAAAGGACCAGCTGTATCAGAGTAAAGGGAACAGGGTATGTATCATAGTAAAGGGATCAGAGTCTATATCAGAGTAAAGGGACCGGGGCATGTACATAGTAAAGGGACCAGGGTCTGTATCATAGTAAAGAGACCAGGGTCTGTATCAGAGTAAATGGACCATGGTCTGTACCATAGTAAAGGGACCAGGGTCTGTATCAGAGTAAATGGACCAGGGTCTGTATCATAGTAGAGGGACCAGGGTCTGTGTCATAGTAAAGGGACCTGAGTCTGTATCAGAGTAAAGGGACCAGGGTCTGTACCATAGTAAAGGGACCAGGGTCTGTATCAGAGTAAAGGGACCAGGGTCTGTATCATAGTAAAGGGACCAGGGTCTGTATCAGAGTAAATGGACCAGGGTCTGTATCATAGTAAAGGGACCAGTTGTATCAGAGTAAAGGGACCAGGGTCTGTATCATAGTAAAGGGACCAGAGTCTGTATCAGAGTAAAGGAACCAGGGTCTGTACCATAGTAAAGGGACCAGGGTCTGTATCATAGTAAAGGGACCAGAGTCTGTATCAGAGTAAATGGACCAAAGTCTGTATCATATTAAAGAGACAAGGGTCTGTGTCATAGTAAAGGGACCAGTAGTATCAGAGTAAAGGGACCACGGTCTGTACCATAGTAAAGCGACCAGGGTCTGTATCATAATAAAGGGACCAGAGTCTGTATAAGAGTAAAGGGACCAGAGTCTGTACCATATTAAAGGGACCAGTTGTATCAGAGTAAAGGGACCAGGGTCTGTATCATAATAAAGGGACCAGAGTCTGTATGAGAGTAAAGGGACCAAAGTCTGTACCATATTAAAGGGACCAGGGTCTGTATCATAGTACAGGGACCAGGGTCTGTACCATGGTAAAGGGACTAGGGTCTGTATCAGAGTAAATGGGCCAGGGTCTTTATCAGAATAAAGGGACCAGGGTGTGTATAATAGTGAATTGACCTTAGTCTGTATCAGAGTAACGGGACCAGCGCCTGTTTCAGAGCAAAGGGACCAGGGTCTGTATCATAGTAAAGGGACCAGGGTCTGCATCAGAGTAAATGGACCAGGGTTTGTATCAGAGTAAAGGGACTAGGGTCTGTATCATAGTAAAGGGACCAGTTGTATCAGAGTAAAGGGAACAGGGTCTGTATCATAGTAAAAGGACCAGGATCTGTAAAGGGATCAGGGTCTGTGTCATAGTAAAGGGACCAGTTGTATCAGAGTAAAGGGACCAGAGCCTGTATCAGAGTAAATGGACCAGGGTCTGTATCATAGTAAAGGGACCAGGGTCTGTATCATTGTAAAGGGACCAGGGTCTGTGTCATAGTAAAGGGACCAGGGTCTGTGTTATAGTAAAGGGACCAGGGTCTGTACCATAGTAAAGGGACCAGAGTCTGTATCAGAGTAAAGGGAACAGGGTCTGTACCATAGTAAAGGGACCAGGGTCTGTGTCATAGTAAAGGGACCAGTTGTATCAGAGTAAGGGGACCAGGGTCTGTATCATAGTAAAGGGACCAGAGTCTGTATCAGAGTAAAGGGACCAGGGTCTGTACCATAATAAAGGGACCAGGGTCTGTGTCATAATAAAGGGACCAGTTGCATCATAGTAAAGGGACCAGGGTCTGTATCATTGTAAAGGGACCAGATTCTGTATCAGAGTAAAGGGACCAGGGTCTGTACCATAGTAAAGGGACCAGGGTCTGTATCATAGTAAAGGGACCAGAGTCTGTATCAGAGTAAAGGGACCAGGGTCTGTACCATAGTAAAGGGACCAGGGTCTGTATCAGAGTAAAGGGACCAGGGTCTGTACCATAGTAAAGGGACCAGAGTCTGTATCAGAGTAAAGGGAACAGGGTCTGTACCATAGTAAAGGGACCAGGGTCTGTGTCATAGTAAAGGGACCAGTTGTATCAGAGTAAGGGGACCAGGGTCTGTATCATAGTAAAGGGACCAGAGTCTGTATCAGAGTAAAGGGACCAGGGTCTGTACCATAATAAAGGGACCAGGGTCTGTGTCATAATAAAGGGACCAGTTGTATCAGAGTAAAGGGACCAGAGTCTGTATCATAGTAAAGGGACCAGATTCTGTATCAGAGTAAAGGGACCAGGGTCTGTACCATAGTAAAAGGAACAGGGTCTGTGTCATAGTAAAGGGACCAGTTGTATCAGAGTAAAGGGACCAGGGTCTGTATCATAATAAAGGGACCAGAGTCTGTATCAGAGTAAAGGGACCAGGGTCTGTACCATAATAAAGGGACCAGGGTCTGTATCATAGTACAGGGACCAGGGTCTGTATCATTGTAAAGGGACCAGGGTCTGTGTCATAGTAAAGGGACCAGAGTCTGTGTTATAGTAAAGGGACCAGGGTCTGTACCATAGTAAATGGACCAGGGTCTGTATCAGAGTAAAGGGACCAGGGTCTGTGTTATAGTAAAGGGACCAGAGTCTGTACTATAGTAAAGGGACCTGAGTCTGAACCATAGTAAAGGGACCAGGGTCTGTATCATAGTAAAGGGACCAGGATCTGTATCATAGTAAAGGAACCAGAGTCTGTATCAGAGTAAATGGACCAGGGTCTGTATCATAGTAAAGGGACCAGGGTCTGTCATAGTAAAGGGACCAGAGTCTGTATCAGAGTAAAGGGACCAGGGTCTGTACCATAGTAAAGGGACCAGGGTCTGTATCAGAGTAAAGGGACCAGGGTCTGTATCAGAGTAAAGGGAGCAGGGTCTGTATCATAGTACAGGGACAAGGGTCTGTACTATACTAAAGGGAACAGGGTCTGTATCAGAGTAAAGGACCAGGGTCTGTACCATAGTAATGGGACCAGGGTCTGTACCATAGTAAAGGGGCCAGGGTTTGTATCAGAGTAAATGGGTCAGGGTCTGTATCAGAATAAAGGGACCAGGGTGTGTATAATAGTAAAGAAACCACAGTCTGTATCAGAGTAAAGGGACCAGAGTCTGTATCATAGTAAAGGGACCAGGGTCTGTATCAGAGCAAAGGGACCAGGGTCTGTACCATAGTAAAGGGACCAGGGTCTGCATCAGAGTAAATGGACCAGGGTTTGTATCAGAGTAAATGGACCATGGTCTGTACCATAGTAAAGGGACCAGTTGTATCAGAGTAAAGGGAACAGGGTCTGTATCATAGTAAAGGGATCAGAGTCTATATCAGAGTAAAGGGACCGGGGTCTGTACATAGTAACGGGACCAGGGTCTGTATCATAGTAAAGAGACCAGGGTCTGTATCAGAGTAAATGGACCATGGTCTGTACCATAGTAAAGGGACCAGGGTCTGTATCAGAGTAAATGGACCAGGGTCTGTATCATAGTAGAGGGACCAGGGTCTGTGTCATAGTAAAGGGACCTGAGTCTGTATCAGAGTAAAGGGACCAGGGTCTGTACCATAGTAAAGGGACCAGGGTCTGTATCAGAGTAAAGGGACCAGGGTCTGTATCATAGTAAAGGGACCAGTTGTATCAGAGTAAATGGACCAGGGTCTGTACCATAGTAAAGGGACCAGGGTCTGTGTCATAGTAAAGGGACCAGTTGTATCAGAGTAAAGGGACCAGGGTCTGTATCATAGTAAAGGGACCAGAGTCTGTATCAGAGTAAAGGGACCAGGGTCTGTATCAGAGTAAAGGGACCAGGGTCTGTATCATAGTAAAGGGACCAGTTCTTTCAGAGTAAATGGACCAGGGTCTGTATCACAGTAGAAGGACCAGGGTCTGTGTCATAGTAAAGGGACCAGTTGTATCAGAGTAAAAGGACCACGGTCTGTACCATAGTAAAGGGACCAAGGTCTATATCATAGTAAAGGAACCAGAGTCTGTATCAGAGTAAATGGACCAAAGTCTGTATCATATTAAAGGGACCAGGGTCTGTGTCATAGTAAAGGGACCAGTTGTATCAGAGTAAAGGGACCACGGTCTGTACCATAGTAAAGGGACCAGGGTCTGTATCATAATAAAGGGACCAGAGTCTGTATCAGAGTAAAGGGACCAGGGTCTGTACCATAATAAAGGGACCAGGGTCTGTATCATAGTACAGGGACCAGGGTCTGTACCATAGTAAAGGGACTAGGGTCTGTATCAGAGTAAATGGGCCAGGGTCTGTATCAGAATAAAGGGACCAGGGTGTGTATAATAGTGAAGGGACCAGAGTCTGTATCAGAGTAAAGGGACCAGGGTCTGTATCAGAGCAAAGGGACCAGGGTCTGTACCATAGTAAAGGGACCAGGGTCTGCATCAGAGTAAATGGACCAGGGTTTGTATCAGAGTAAAGGGACTAGGGTCTGTATCATAGTAAAGGGACCAGTTGTATCAGAGTAAAGGGAACAGGGTCTGTATCATAGTAAAGGGACCAGGATCTGTAAAGGGATCAGGGTCTGTGTCATAGTAAAGGGACCAGTTGTATCAGAGTAAAGGGACCAGAGCCTGTATCAGAGTAAATGGACCAGGGTCTGTATCATAGTAAAGGGACCAGGGTCTGTATCATTGTAAAGGGACCAGGGTCTGTGTCATAGTAAAGGGACCAGGGTCTGTACCATAGTAAAGGGACCAGGGTCTGTACCATAGTAAAGGGACCAGAGTCTGTATCAGAGTAAAGGGAACAGGGTCTGTACCATAGTAAAGGGACCAGGGTCTGTGTCATAGTAAAGGGACCAGTTGTATCAGAGTAAGGGGACCAGGGTCTGTATCATAGTAAAGGGACAAGATTCTGTATCAGAGTAAAGGGACCAGGGTCTGTACCATAGTAAAAGGAACAGGGTCTGTGTCATAGTAAAGGGACCAGTTGTATCAGAGTAAAGGGACCAGGTTCTGTATCATAATAAAGGGACCAGAGTCTGTATCAGAGTAAAGGGACCAGGGTCTGTACCATAATAAAGGGACCAGGGTCTGTAACATAGTACAGGAACCAGGGTCTGTACAATAGTAAAGGGACCAGGGTCTGTATCAGAGTAAAGGGACCAGAGTCTGTATCAGAGTAAAGGGACCAGGGTCTGTACCATAGTAAAGGGACCAGGGTCTGTATCATAGTAAAGGGACCAGAGTCTGTATCAGAGTAAAGGAACCAGGGTCTGTACCATAGTAAAGGGACCAGGGTCTGTATCATAGTAAAGGAACCAGAGTCTGTATCAGAGTAAATGGACCAAAGTCTGTATCATATTAAAGGGACCAGGGTCTGTGTCATAGTAAAGGGACCAGTTGTATCAGAGTAAAAGGACCACGGTCTGTACCATAGTAAAGGGACCAAGGTCTATATCATAGTAAAGGAACCAGAGTCTGTATCAGAGTAAATGGACCAAAGTCTGTATCATATTAAAGGGACCAGGGTCTGTGTCATAGTAAAGGGACC
Organism: Protopterus annectens; assembly: GCF_019279795.1. Lineage (NCBI taxonomy): Eukaryota > Metazoa > Chordata > Ceratodontiformes > Protopteridae > Protopterus > Protopterus annectens. Next base: position 1,069,873,273 of record NC_056727.1, read on the forward strand.
AGTTGTATCAGAGTAAAGGGACCACGGTCTGTACCATAGTAAAGGGACCAGGGTCTGTATCATAATAAAGGGACCAGAGTCTGTATCATAGTAAAGGGACCAGGGTCTGTATCATAGTAAAGGGACCAGGGTCTGTATCAGAGTAAAGGGACCAGGGTCTGTATCATAGTAAAGGGACCAGGGTCTGTATCAGAGTAAAGGGACCAGGGTCTGCATCAGTGTAAATGGACCATGGTTTGTATCAGAGTAAACGGACTAGGGTCTGTATCATAATAAAGGGACCAGTTGTATCATAGTAAAGGGACCAGGGTCTGTATCAGAGTAAAGGGACCAGGGTCTGTACCATAGTAAAGGGACCAGGGTCTGTATCAGAGTAAATGGACCAGGGTCTGTATCATAGTAAAGGGACCAGGGTCTGTATCATTGTAAAGCGACAACGGTCTGTGTCATAGTAAAGGGACCAGGGTCTGTATCATATTAAAGGGACCAGGGTCTGTATCAGAGTAAAGGGACCAGGGTCTGTATCAGAGTAAAGGGACCAGGGTCTGTATCATAGTAAAGGGACCAGTTGTATCAGAGTAAAGGGACCAGAGTCTGTATCATAGTAAAGGGACGAGGTTCTGTATCAGAGTAAAGGGACCAGGGTCTGTACTATAGTAAAAGGAACAGGGTCTGTGTCATATTAAAGGGACCAGTTGTATCAGAGTAAAGGGACCAGGGTCTGTATCATAATAAAGGGACCAGAGTCTGTATCAGAGTAAAGGGACCAGGGTCTGTACCATAATAAAGGGACCAGGGTCTGTATCATAGTACAGGGACCAGGGTCTGTACCATAGTAAAGGGACCAGGGTCTGTATCAGAGTAAAGGGATCAGGGTCTGTATCAGAGTAAAGGGACCAGGGTCTGTAAAATAGTAAAGGGACCATGGTCTCTATCAGAGTAAAGGGGCCAGGGTCTGTATCAGAATAAAGGGACCAGGGTGTGTATAATAGTAAAGGGACCAGAGTCTGTATCAGAGTAAAGGGACCAGAGTCTGTATCATAGTAAAGGGACCAGTTGTATCAGAGTAAAGGGAACAGGGTCTGTATCATAGTAAAGGGACCACGATCTGTAAAGGGACCAGGGTCTTTATCATTGTAAAGGGACCAGGGTCTATATCACAGTAAAGGAACCAGAGTCTGTATCAGAGTAAATGGACCAAAGTCTGTATCATATTAAAGGGACCCGGGTCTGTGTCATAGTAAAGGGACCAGGGTCTGTGTTATAGTAAAGGGACCAGGGTCTGTACCATAGTAAAGGGACCAGAGTCTGTATCAGAGTAAAGGGACCAGGGTCTGTGTCATAGTAAAGGGACCAATTGTATCAGAGTAAGGGGACCAGGGTCTGTATCATAGTAAAGGGACCAGAGTCTGTATCAGAGTAAAGGGACCAGAGTCTGTACCATAATAAAGGGACCAGGGTCTGTGTCATAGTAAAGGGACCAGTTGTATCAGAGTAAAGGGACCAGGTTCTGTATCATAATAAAGGACCAGGGTCTGTATCAGAGTAAAGGGACCAGGGTCTGTATCAGAGTAAAGGGACCAGGGTCTGTACCATAGTAAAGGGACCAGGGTCTGTATCATAGTAAAGGAACCAGAGTCTGTATCAGAGTAAATGGACCAAAGTCTGTATCATATTAAAAGGACCAGGGTCTGTATCAGAGTAAAGGGACCAGGGTCTGTATCATAGTAAAGGGACCAGAGCCTGTATCAGAGTAAATGGACCAGGGTCTGTATCATAGTAAAGGGACCAGGGTCTGTGTCATAGTAAAGGGACCAGTTGTATCAGAGTAAAGGGACCAGGGTCTGTATCATAATAAAGGGACCAGAGTCTGTATCAGAGTAAAGGGACCAGGGTCTGTATCATAGTAAAGGACCAGGGTCTGTATCATAAAAGGACCATGGTCTGTATCAGAGTAAAGGGACCAGAGTCTGAACCATAGTAAAGGGACCAGGGTCTGTATCATAGTAAAGGGACCAGGGTCTGTACCGTAGTAAAGGGACCAGGGTCTGTATCAGAATAAAGGGACCAGGGTGTGTATAATAGTAAAGGGACCAGAGTCTGTATCAGAGTAAAGGGACCAGGGTCTGTAAAATAGTAAAGGGACCATGGTCTGTATCAGAGGAAAGGGACCAGGGTCTGTATAATAGAAAAGGGACCAGAGTCTGTACCATAGTAAAGGGACCATGGTCTGTATCAGAGTAAAGGGACCACGGTCTGCATCATAGTAAATGGACCAGTGTCTGTACTATAGTAAAGGGACCAGAGTCTGTATCAAAGTAAAGGACCAGGGTCTGCATCATAATAAAGGGATCAGGGTCTGTATCATAGTAAAGCGACCAGAGTCTGTATCAGAGCAAATGGACCAGGGACTGTATCATAGTAAATGGGACCAGGATCTGTGTCATAGTAAAGGGACCTGGGTCTGTATCAGAGTAAAGGGACCAGGGTCTGTATCATAATAAAGGGACCAGAGTCTGTATCAGAGTAAAGGGACCAGGGTCTGTGTCATAATAAAGGGACCAGTTGCATCATAGTAAAGGGACCAGGGTCTGTATCATTGTAAAGGGACCAGGGTCTGTGTCATAGTAAAGGGACCAGGGTCTGTGTCATAGTAAAGGGACCAGGGTCTGTATCATAGTAAAGGGACCAGAGTCTGTATCAGAGTAAAGGGACCAGGGTCTGTACCATAGTAAAGGGACCAGGGTCTGTATCAGAGTAAAGGGACCAGGGTCTGTACCATAGTAAAGGGACCAGGGTCTGTGTCATAGTAAAGGGACCAGTTGTATCAGAGTAAAGGGACCAGGGTCTGTATCATAGTAAAGGGACCAGAGTCTGTATCAGAGTAAAGGGACCAGGGTCTGTACCATAGTAAAGGGACCAGGGTCTGTATCAGAGTAAAGGACCAGGGTCTGTATCATAGTAAAGGGACCAGGGTCTGTATCATAGTAAAGGGATCAGAGTCTGTATCAGAGTAAAGGGACCAGGGTCTGTACCATAGTAAAAGGAACAGGGTCTGTGTCATAGTAAAGGGACCAGTTGTATCAGAGTAAAGGGACCAGGTTCTGTATCATAATAAAGGGACCAGAGTCTGTATCAGAGTAAAGGGAACAGGGTCTGTACCATAATAAAGGGACCAAAGTCTGTAACATAGTACAGGAACCAGGGTCTGTACAATAGTAAAGGGACCAGGGTCTGTATCAGAGTAAAGGGACGAGAGTCTGTATCAGATTAAAGGGACCAGGGTCTGTACCATAGTAAAGGGACCAGGGTCTGTATCATAGTAAAGAGACCAGGGTCTGTATCAGAGTAAATGGACCATGGTCTGTACCATAGTAAAGGGACCAGTTGTATCAGAGTAAAGGGAACAGGGTCTGTATCATAGTAAAGGGATCAGGGTCTGTACCATAGTAAAGGGACCAGGGTCTGTATCAGAGTAAATGGGCCAGGGTCTGTATCAGAATAAAGGGACCAGGGTGTGTATAATAGTAAAGGGACCAGAGTCTGTATCAGAGTAAAGGGACCAGGGTCTGTAAAATAGTAAAGGGACCATGGTCTGTATCAGAGTAAAGGGACCAGGGTCTGTATAATAGTAAAGGTACCAGAGTCTGTATCAAGGTAAAGGGACCAGGGTCTGTACCATAGTAGAGGGACCATGATATGTATCAGAGTAAAGGGACCAGGGTCTTTATAATAGTAAAGGGACCAGAGTCTGAATCAGAGTAAAGGGACCAGGGTCTGTATCAGAGCAAGGGGACCAGGGTCTGTACCATAGTAAAGGGAAAATAGTACTCAGAAAACTCATGTACGTCCTGAATTCATTGATCATGCAGTGCTGCAGTATTATGAAGTATTATGCCATACATTCCTAAGATATCTGAATTTGCTATGTGTGCAGACCAAAATTTACTTTTTTTGACAAAATGCTTAAACTGTGTTTTGTTCCAAAAAGAATATATCAGTTTCTTGTTTCCTGTGTTTAACTGCTGTCATCATTCTTAATGACACTTATCCAGGAATTTATATTATGTATTGCATTTTTTGAGTCAGTAAGGGTATTGGAATTGTTTATTCTGGATATAATACCTTCTTCTTGGAATCAGCATTTGGTAAAATTAAAGGATCCTCAGAATTACAATAATACTAACATTTTTAGCAACTCTGGAGGAATAACAAAAAAAAAAGGAGCAAAATGCAAAACATACATACGTTACTGCATTTGACATTAGTATCCAGTCCCAGGAAAATATTGTGAAATACTGAAAGCATTTGATTGTCCCCAGTTAGAAAGATAATGAAGTAAAGAGGAAAGTAATCCTTGTAAGTACTTTCTGGCATAAGGCCTACAGTTTAACAAAGAAATCTCCTTAGTTCTGCAAGTTTAAAGGAAAAACATATATGCAGCTGGTAAGTTTATTTTTAAATAATTTTAGTCCTTTACCCGTAGTTCAAAGATAAAAGAAAACTGATGACTCTATAATGCAATTTGTCAATGAGTTTAGAAAACCAGTTCAGAACTTTACTTATGAGCAGACAGAATAGTCTAGGGCTGGATACAGAATTAATAGTGTATGCATATAGGTTCATAGGTAAGTACTAGGCTATCTGCCCAAGAGCATTTATAAGCCTAGCCAGAATGTGTTGGCTTTCGCCTCCCTTTTAAATTAGTTTCCTGTGCCTCTGTCTAGCAGGGCCATTGAAGTGATCTCAGGGGTAAATTTACGATTTCCCATCCACTCGTAAAGATTTCTCTTGAAGATAGTCAGTGAGGGGCTCTGCCTAACATAAATTGGGATTCTATTCCAGAGCAAGAGAAGCCTCTGGGACAGGAATCTGTCCCTCCAGCATGTCCTGTTTATTGTTGTGCTGAGGTTTAACTCGCTGGAGCATGTGGCTCTAAGAGTTTTGGTTTTCTTGAGGTGGAGCATGTCCATTAATTTCGGGTTGGACATGGCCTTGTACGTCAGGCATAGATCACCTCTGAGCAGGCGGTAAGCAACCGAGTAGAGCTGGAGTTTCTTTAGTTGAGCTGCTTAGGGCATCTCTTTGAGGCCCATGATCCTCTTGGTGAGGTACTTCTGTGGTCTCTCCAGCTGTTGCAGGTGTCGAGTAAGGTACATTCCAAATGGGGCATTGTACTCTATTATGGGCCTAATGAGTGATGAGTAGAGGGGCACAATGACCTCTCTTGATGTAGATGTGAACCCTTTCGTGATTAGGTGGGCTGCATAGAAGGATTTTCTAACCACCTTGGCAATGTGATTAGCAAAGGAGTGGTTGCTATCTACCTGGGTCCCCAGATCCCTAATTACATCTTCTGTACTTAGTGGATCACCACCTATGTGATAATTCATGGGCACTTTGTTTTTTCCAAAGGGGATGACTATACACTTTTTGGCATTTAGCTTGAGGCCATAGTTCAGACACCAGGTATTTGTCTCCGTGAGACCCTTCTGGAAGATGTCTGTGTCAGCCGGAGAATCGATTATGGCCCCCAGTTTGTAGTCATCAGCGAACTTGGTCAGCCATAGTCCTCTCGTGTTTGCCTGTACCTCAGAGAAGTATATACCGAACAGGATGGGTCCCAGGATTGAGCCCTGTGGGACGCCACTTGTAACTGGTTTAGAGTTGGACATGGCACCCGCAACTCTGACCATGTGAGTTCTATCCGTGAGCAAGTTGGCAACCCATCTCGTGACATAGGGGTTAATGTTCAAGCTGGTGAGCTTATCTATAATGTCAGAGTGGGGAATAGTGTCGAAGGCCTTAGTGAGGTCCAGGTAGGCCGTGTGGACTACCTTTCCCTCATCTATGGCCTTGATACCTGTTTCAAAAAAGTCAACTAGGTTTAGGAGGCAGGATCTGCCTTTAACAAAGCCAAATTGGGTGGGGTCCAGTGTCTGGAGGTTCCCAATGTCTTTGTTTATTAGTTCCATGAAGATGCGCTCCATAGCTTTGCAGACCAAGCTAGTCAGGCTTATAGGGTGATAGTTCCCAGGATCTGTTGTGGCACCTCCTTTGTCTGTTATCATAAAGTAGGCTAACTTTCAAACATGCCTTAAAGATTGTTTTAGTAGTGAAGTCAGCAAAATCTATACCAGATTTGCAACTAACACAGTCAGTTGTGGCATGTAGCAGAGTATAAAGGCATAACTGTAAAGGGTGGGTGGCAAGACTAGTATATTTTACATGTACGGCAGGATAGAGCACACAGGTGTAAACTATAAAATTAAGCACAAAAAATGTTGCATGCGCTAAAATTTGGAACATTGATAATGTGGTAAAATAAGAATAAAAAGCAATTGAGGAAAAACATATGTTGAATTATTTCTTGTTGATGAAAGCAGTATAGATGGTGCATAGCAAATATTTGCTTTACAAAATGATCAGTGCCCCAAGCAGAAATTAAGCTAGATATGAAGCCTATGAATTTTGAGGTCAGTCCTAAGAAAATCTTTGTTATAATGAATGAAAGGTCATTCAGACAAGAAATACAGTTTTGCAACTAACTTATATATTTTTTTCTGAAAAGGTATACAGGTGTGCCTATACAATACTGGAAGCTGTTACAAAATTACACTTTACACTTAATAATAGATATATGCACTGGCACTAGATGGGTGGGAAGAAACTGGTTTGACAGTCAAAACCTGGAGACAAAGAAAGAACATAAAACATCTGCCCTGCCTCATCAACATAAGCTTTAATGAGACTGGAAAGGCAATTTACCACCAAGGAACAATGGAAAGACATCTGTGTAACACCCACACTATCAGAGCTTTGGCCAGCTAACATCTACCTGAAATCAGCTGGACGTATAAGTGCATGTAAGTATACTTTTATCTGCTCTTTTGCATATAGTACTGTATTTCATTTATTTATTTGTGTTTTTCATTGAATATTAACTCAGCTGAAGTTGTCGCTGTCTCTCTACAGTTAGTTCCCCACCTACCCTCCCTGTTATTGTTTTGGCATTAATGTTGGTGGCTTTGAAATTGCCTGCCCCTCTTGTAGATTTGTATTTGGATACTCATTCTGGGCCCATCTCATTTGCTCACTCAACTGAGTGCAGTGAGATCATATTCTGATTTCAGGCACTCCTACTGTGTACAAAGAGCATTTGTGAAGGACAACCCCTGTAGCCTCTTCTTAATCCTGCTCTGTTCCTTCCCTCAAAAAAAAAAAAAAATATATATATATATATATATATATATATATCTTATTCATCTGCTCTTACTGTAACTGTCTTAGTTGCTCTTCTGTGTGCTGTTTTCTGTTCAGTCGCTCTTACTCTGCACTTATTACTGCTTGTTAATGGCCTTCTAATTTACTGCCTTATGCACTTGTTTTTTAGTCATTTGTTACTTTAATTGCATTTATTTGAACTGTATTTGCCGTTGTGTTGCTACACGCTCAGGTGTGCTGGCCTGCACTACAATTTGAATTGTACTTACTGCTGTTTTAGCTGCTTTTCTCTAAAAATTCTAAGCTTGTTTCCTGCCTTTCCTGTAACTAGTCAAGTCCAGATACTGACTTGCTGTATCCAGGACTGTTGGTAAGCTTCTGAGCCCCCCAAACCTTTCTGTGTTGGAGGGAAGCCTTCTAGCTTATCAGTGGGAGTGATAAGCACTAGGTAGCCTATCTACCACGGGAAGAGTGGGTTTTGGCCCTGAAATTGTAGTTCATTGGCCGTTTGGGCAGTTTTTCCATCTCTTTCTACTTTCTGGTTAAAAGCCCGTTTTGCGTTTGGTCCTCGCCTTTCCTATAACTAGTGTAATCCAGGTACAAATTTGCTGTATCCAGGACTGTTGGTAAGCTTCTGAGCCCCCCAAGCCCTTCTGTGCTGGAGAGAAGCCTTCTAGCTTATCAGTGGGAGTGGTAAGCACTGGGTAACCTATCTAGCACAGGAGGAGTGATTTCTGGCCCAGAAATTATACTTTATTGGCCGTTTGGGAAGCTTTTCCATCTCTTTCAACCTTCTGATTTAAAAGCCTGTGTTTGCGCTTGTTTCCTGTATTTCCTGTTACTAGTCTTGTCCAGGTAGAGATTTGCTGTATTCAGGACTCTGTAAGCTTCTGAGCCCCCCAAGCCTTTCCGTGTTGGAGGGAAGCCTTCTTGCTTATCAGCGGGAGTGGTAAGCACTAGGTAGCCTGTCTACTATGAGAGGAGAGGTTCTTGGCCCAGAAATTGTAGTTTAGTGACCATCTGGACAGTTTGTCCATCTCTTTCAACTTTCTGGTTTAAAAGACCACATCTGCACTTGTTTCCCATCTTTTCTGTAACTAACCTACTGGGTAGCACTAGAAAGCCTTAAACTGATACAAGCCTTCTAGCTTAGGAAAGAGACTCTGGAGTGATTAAGTATCAGTTTTCTGTACTTTCTTGATGTACTTAACTGTTTTCCGCCTAAACACAGATTTTCCAGCATTTATTGTGATTTAAAAGCTTGTTTTTTTCACATATTGTACTTATTTGACTGCCTGCACTTTTAAAAAGTTGTTTTTTGTTTAAATAATTTGTTTAACTGTTGTAGGCTACACACTAAAGTGTGATAGCCTTTTCTGATCACTTGTAGTCGTTTAAACCTATTTTAAGTGTGTTTTTTACTGTTTTTGCCTTATCTTTTCAAAAAGAAAACAAAAAAACAAAAAAAATCCTTGTTTCCCACCTTTCTAAGCTAGTATAGTCCAGTTTTCAGGCTAATGCTGAATTCAGGGCTGTGATACTAGTTTCTGAGTTGCCTATACCTTACTTGGATAGAAGGAAGTTTCTCTGTTCATCTGTGAGAGAGGGGAGCTTTGAGCAACCTATCTGTCCCTGGAGGAGTGGTTCCAGCCCAGAAATTAGTAGTTTATTGGCCATTTTGGGCTAATTTCTATCTCTTTCATTTCCCTACTATAAAAACCACGTTTTCATGGTTTTGCACACCGGGCAGTGCAGGTTAGCTATGGTTAAATTATTCCTGGCTCCACTAAGTCTCCTCTTCAGTTTTTTCCCTTGAAACTAGTCTAACTCTCAACCTAAGCATTCAAAAATCATCTTACAGCCCAGCACTTGCTCAGACCTAATAGCAAGCACTAATATACCCTGACACTGATTGCCCAGCAGGGCAAGGCTCTTTATTCACCCCTCACCAACCAAGCATCTAAGCAGCTCACCCTACTATTCAGGCACGACCAAAGGGCAACTTCAGGTGCTCTCTCCAGTCCAGCTGGTGAATCTGGGTATCCTGAGGCAACGTTACAACTGCCTCATGTACACAGACAACCCTCTCCTCCTACCACAAAACACTAACATATGTGAGAGATGCAATTATACAGCCAAATTGGAAGCTAAGCTGTCTCCACCCAAGACTGGAACAGACAGTCAAGAGGAAAAGGTTAACACTTGCACCACAACACCAGCTGCATACAGACCTACTAAAACAGCACTGGCAAAAACTACACATAAATACACAAAATCATACTCGGAGGCTCTAAATAAAAACCTGCAAAAGCATCAGAGACCTCCAAAGCAGACACCCAAACAACCTGCACTTCCCGTCACAAACCAGACAACACATAAAACACAAAATCAGTGTGCCGCACAATCACAGCCCTTAAGGCGAAATAACATACCTAACACACTAGTAATAGGTGACTCTATAGTCAGGCACACTGACGTCCCAGTCACTAGGCTGGACAAGCAGACGGTTACTGTTAGTTGCCTGTCGGGAGCCAGAATCCGCCACATAACAGAAGCACTCAGGTCACTCCAGAACAAGTACAAATATGACTTTGTCATTGTTCATGTTGGTGTGAATGACCTGAGACGTACCTCCCTGGACTACATGAAAAGAGACATGGAAGAACTCTCCGATCATGTAGCCCAGGCTGGTATGACCCTGACCCTGAGTAGCATCCTGCCCTCACCAAGAATGATACCTCAGTATAAAGAAAAAAATGATCAATTTCAACAATTGGCTAAGCTTCTGGAGTCATTCAAAGGGGATCCAGTGTCTGTCAGCCTGGGACGACATGCTTGAGAAGCCTTGTTGCTTCACAAGAAGTGGCTTGCACCTGTCACCCCTAGGCTTTCGAATACTGGCCAAGACTCTTGCTGCCCCATAGTGCCTTTTTTAGTCAAGGCTCAAAAGTCAAACCCACCTCCGTAAACAGCACAATTAACAAAAAACTGAGGATTATGCTACTCAATGCCAGCAGTTTAAATCTCAAAATGCACACGCTCGAAGCACTCCTCAGTATGGAGAATGTCGACATCTCTGCAGTAACTGAAACCTGGTTCAAAGCTCCAGAGAGCACCCCAGCACTACCAGGCTACAACTCATACCACGCGTTTCGGACACAGAACACGGACCGAAACACAAAAGGAGGGGGTGTATCCATATTCATCAAGGATACCTACACCTCCAGGTTAGTGGCGCAGCATGATACCTCTGAGATCATCCATGTGCAACTAACATCGGGCAAATCTGCAATGCAAATAGTGGCCTGCTACAGATCACCCTCCATGACCCAGGACCACCACTCCACCTTTCTGGAGACACTGGAAAAGATGAAGGTCCTACCCAACACTCTGATATTGGGCAATTTCAATTACCCTACCATTCACTGGGAAAACTACTCAAGTACAAATTCCCAGGCCCAGCGCTTTCTGGAATTCATCATCTCAAACACCCTGGATCAGCTGGTAAACTCCCCTACCAGAGGTGAAAACATATTGGACCTGGTCATCACCAACATGGGCGACAGGTGTTCCACACCACAGGTCAACCCGTCACTGGTTAGATCAGACCATAAACTAATTGCTCTGGATGTCCACACCCCACCACCACCCCCAACTAAGGAAACCACAGTAAAAAACTTTTCTAAAGCTAACTTTACTTTACTTAAGACAGAGGTGGTAAGTTTCACAGCCCCCACTCTAAAGGATAACGCTGCCTAAGATGCAAAAACCTTTACAAATGCTATGAGCACCTACAAGGATGCATGGATCATGCCATCCCTAGCAAAACCAAGACTCACTCTTCTAAAAGAAGGAAATCAGTTTGGTGGACCCCTGCAATAAACAGGCTATACAATAGAAGGAGGAAATTAGTTCAGAAAAAAAGCAAATACCAAGAAGGAAAGACATCCCAGATCAGTATCAATAAGAAACTGAGGTCCTTCATGAAATCATCCAAGGCTAACTTCGAAAGAAAAATAGCCAAGGAATCAAAAGATAACCACAAAGCCTTCTTTAGCTATGTTAAGAATCTAAGTGGCAACTTGCAGATATGCACTGAACTAGTGCAAAATAGCACAAAATATACTGAACCTACTGATATTGCCAACATCCTGGCAGATAGATTCAGTGCAAACTTCATCCTCCTCTCACCTCCAAAAGGGCCCACAACAATACCGGAAAAGTGTAGTGTCCCAAAAATCACAGACTCACAGGTGCAAACAGCCCTTTCAAAAGCCAAAAACACAGCGTCAATGGGACCAAATGGTGTCCCAGGCTGCATCTTGCACGAACTGTAGAATGAACTAACCCCCCACCTAAACACGCTGTTCAACCTCAGCCTCTCCACAGGCTACGTGCCCATAGAATGGTGCACAGTAACAGTCATTCCTCTCCACAAAGGAGAGGCCACAACTGACCCTGGTAACTATCACCCCATAAGCCTGACTAGCCTGGTCTGCAAGGGTATGGAGCGCATCATCATGGAACTCATTAACAAAGACATTGGGAACCTCCAAACACTTGACCCAACCCAGTTTGGCTTTGTTAAGGGCAGATCATGCCTACTTAACCTGGTTGACTTCTTCGAGACAGTCACCAAGGCCATAGATGAGGGAAAGGTGGTTCACATGGCCTACCTTGGCCTCGCCAAGGCTTTCAACACCATTCCCCACTCGGGTATTACACTCACCAACCTGAACATAAACCCCTACGTCACGAGATGGGTTGCCAACTGGCTTACAGACAGAACTCACACGGTAAGAATAGCGGGCTCCAGGTCCGACTCTGAGCCAGTCACAAGTGGTGTCCCACAAGGCTCAGTCCTGGGACCCCTACTGTTTGGCATATACTTCTCAGAAGTACAGGCAAACACAGGAAGACTATGGCTAACCATGTTTGCCGATGACTGCAAACTGGGAGCCATAATTGACTCTCCAGCTGACACGGACATCCTCCAAAAGGGCCTTACTGAGATGGACACCTAGTGTGAAAGTCATGGCCTCAAGCTAAATGCCAAAAAATGCATAGTTATCCCGTTTGGGAAAAACAAAACATCCATGGATTACCACATAGGTGGCAGCCCCCTTAATACAGAAGAGGTAATAAGAGATCTGGGGACACAGGTAGATAGTAATCTCTCCTTTGACAATCATATTGCTAAAGTAGTTAGGAAATCCTTCTATGTGGCCCATCTAATTACTAAAGGGTTTGCATCTAGAAATAAAGAGGTTATAGTGCCCCTCTACTCATCACTCATTAGACCCATCATAGAGCACAATGCCCCATTTGGGATGTACCTCACAAGACACTTCCAACAGCTGGGAAGACCACAAAAGTACCTCACCAAGAGGATTACTGGTCTCAAACATATGTCTTATGCAGCCCAACTGAAAAAACTTCGGCTGTGCTCAGTGGCATATCGCTTACTCAGAGGTGATCTCTGCCTGACTTACAAAGCCATGTCCAACTCAGAATTGATGGACATGCTCCACCTAAAGAAATCTAAGTTACTGTGAGCCACACGCTCTAGTGAGCTAAACCTCGCCACAACAATAAATAGAACATGCTGGAGGGATAGATTCCGGTCACAGAGACTCCCCATGCTTTAGAACAAAATTCCAAATTACATCAGGCAGAGCCCCTCACTAACACTCTTCAAGAGAAACCTTGATGAGTGTATGGGTAACAGAAAATACACCCCTGGGATCACTTCATTGGCTCTGCTTGACAGAGGATCAGTTAATTAATCAATTGGGTGGCGAAAGCCGGCACACTCTGGCTAGGCTTATAAATGCCCTCGGGCAGATAGCCTAGTACCTACCTATGAACCTATGAAGCCAAGTATGCAAAAAATTCCAGAAGATTTAGAATTTTTCCTTTAAGTGTTCACATAGATATTTTTTATACTCCAAACAGACGTCAGAGCATTTTTCCGTAGGTAGATAGCAAATGTTGGCAATATGATAGGAAAGAGAGACAACTGGGAACATGTATTCTGGGACTTTAACTAGTTGACTGATTTAAAAATTTCCCTAGAAAGTGTTTTGTCAGAAATGTTGGAGGAGCAAATCATTGTTACTAAGGAAATGATTATTTTGAGGCTCTGAATTTCCTAGACATAGAAAGAACTTACAATGTTTATTACTACTGTTTGCCAGGAAAGCAATTATAAGAAAATGGCAAACAAAATCTAAACCATCTGTGAACGCAGTACTGAATATTGTAAGGGAGATAAAAGAACTGGAGGCAGGATCATTAGAAAAAGGAAAAAGCGAGTTACATAGAAGTAAATAGATCTGTGGAACAATTCATGCAGAATAATGATCAGGAAATGGAGGTTTAAGGGAATAGCACACTTGAACAATTAAAAGAGAATGATAATTGTTAAAAAGGAAATGTGTATAGTGAATGCAAATTGTTACCATGGTTATTTGTTATATTAATGAATGCCTGTTTGTGTCAGTAATTTAACTGTGATTTAGTAAATATGTTTATGAAAAGAAAATATTGTGACCCCTGTATGAGGGAAAAAAGGCAGTTCTACATTTGCTTTGTTATACGTCTTCTTCCTTAACCAACAATGTAAATATAATAGTTTGGGCCCCAGTGGCCTAATGGATAAGGCATTGTCCTCCTAAGTCAGGGACTGTAGTTTTAAGCATTATATGGTGGTATCCTTTTAAACAGGTCCCATTATGCTAACAAATAGGGCATTAGGTTCCTAAATCATTGATTGAGATTTCAAGTCCTATGTGAGGTGACATTATTTTCTTCCCAGTTTGAACAGCCCCCACTTGGTAACCCCCCCAGATTTGATGATCTTCTGTGACCCTTTCCTTGAAACTCTGCTTTGTGGCTCTTAATAATTCCTCTGCATTCAGAGACTCCTCCAAAACAGATTGTTTACATTTGTGCCAGTCTTATTGATAATAACAAATGGTACAGCTCCCTGGCAAGCCTTGAACTTGAGTCTGCTGCCTACTCCTTTGAGTTTTGTACCATCTTGGACAGACACACTGAGTCATCTGAAACTATCCAGCATAATTGCAAGTTTAAAACTAAACTGTATAGAGGAACTCCCACATCAACAAACTTTATAAGAAAAAGAAACAAACTATTGGCCATCTCTAAAAGATGTTCACTTCATCATTACAAAATGAAATACAAACTAATAAGTAAGTTCCTAAAACTTAGCATCAGGAATGCAAGACCAGCTATGAACTTAGGTTTGCAACTAATTCAAATGACAATCATAAGTCTTTATTCAGCTATATTAGGAAGCATAGAAATAAAGAAAAATACTGTATTGAACTTAATCTCTAATTGTACCACCTTCTCTGACCCCATGAGTACTGATACAATTCTTAGGGACAAACTCCCTCCCAGCTACACTCTACCTACCATTGTGTCTATTTGTCAGATCTTCTCTCCCTAAATCAATTTCGGTGAAGTCCTTTTGGCATGTTCCAAAATTCAAAATACAAGTCACATAGGTCCTGAGAATATTCCTGGATGTCTGCTGAGAAGCTCAAAGTCCCACCTAGTAAAATCCCTCCATCAGCTCTTTAAGCTGAGTCTCTCCACTGGTTATATCCATGAGTTGCAAACAGCAGCTGCTCTGGTACCCCTTACAGATAGGTGATTGTTTGTTGACCCTAGGAATTACAGGAATATTATTCCAACTAGCATTTACAAGCCTGTGGAATGAAATATAGCTGAACTGGTATACAATAACATGAGTGACCTTATATCCAGGGACACACACCAGTCTGGCTTTGTAAAAGGAAAATCCTGCCTGCTCAGTCTGGTTGAGTTCTTTGAAAGGGTTACCAAGGTCATGAATAAGAATCATGTAGTCCAGGCTGCCTAGGCCTAGACATTATCTCCTATGCTGGGACTAGTGGCAAACTCCCAACTCACAATTAACACATGCATAGATTCAGAGATTCGGAGATTCATAGATTGCCACTAGGCTAATGACCCTGGGGCTTTTCTAAGCCTAGCCAAGTTTTCCTGAAAGAAGAATGATGTATTGGATCCAAATAGGATATTTGGGGTCAGGCATTTATAAGATACTTCTGTTCTGGTATAAATTTCCTATTCCCCATCCAATGGTCTTGGTTGCACTTAAACTGGGTAATAGATAAAATTAGCTTCAGATAGATTGGATATAGCAGTCTCTGGGATACATATCTGTCTCTCTACCATGTTCTGTTTAAGTCACAGACAAAATTCAGGTCCCTAGACCTTGTATTTCTGGTACTATTTGACTTGCCAATATATAGGAGATTCATATATGTGGGGTTTGGAGATGCCTTGTAAGCCAGGCATAGATCACCCCTCAGCAATATATAGGAGACTGAAAAGAGGGAAAGGGCTTTAATGTGCTCTGGATAAGATAGGTTTGTTACACCTTGTATTTGTTTTGTAAGGAATCTCTGAGGTTGCTTTTGTTACTGCATATGCCTGATCAGCTACATACCAAAGGGAGCATTGTACTCTATGATTGGTCTGATAAGGCTGGAGTACAGTGGGATAATAATCTCTTTGGATCTAGAGGCTATGCCCTTACTTATAAGCTGTGCAACATAAAAGGCTTTTCTCACAACTGTGGCCATGTGGTGGTTGAAGGTAAGGATATTGTCTGCATGCATACTCAGATCCCTGACCAATAGGTGAACTCTTAGGGGCATATTATCAACATTGTATTTAGCTGGGTAGCTGACTTCCCAAAAGGTACAATTATGCATTCCTTAACATTGAGTTTAAGACCATGGCTTTGGCACTATTTATTAGTCAGAGATAGACCTTCTTAAAGAATGCTAGTGTCTGCAGGAGAGCTGATGATAACCCCCAGCTTGCAATCATCTGCAAACTTAGTCAGCCATAAACCTTCAGAATTTACTTCCATTTCAGAGAAATAGATACCAAAAAGGAGCAGGCCCAGTACCAAGCCCTGGGGGACTTTGCTAGTGATAGGGTCTCTTGGTGGAGAGGGGCTCACCCATTTTGACCTCCTGGGTACTATCATTGAGCCAGCTGGCTATCCAGTGTGTGATAAAGGGGTTTATACCTAAATTAGTGAGCTTGTCTGTAATATCTGAGTGGGGTATTGTATCAAAAGCCTTGGCCAGGTTGAGGTAAGCTGTATGCACATTCCTACCTTCATCCAGTACTTTGTTGACCCTTTCAAAAATGTCCACCAGATTTATTAGGCATTATATTCCTTTAACAAAGCTGAACTGTGATGTGTCCAACATTTGCAGGTTACATATGTCCTCGTTTATCATGTCCATGATGATTATTTCCATGGCTTTAAATATGAGGCTGGTAAGACTGTAGTTACCCAGATTAGTGGTTGGAACTCCTTTGTGCAGGGGTATGACTGTAGTCATCATTCATTTCTTGGCCACAAAACCTGACTGAAGGCTCCAGTTGAAAAGTGATTCAAGTGGACCAGAGAGGTCATGTTTCATGATGTTTATTAAACATCCTGGGAACCTATGTTAGTGGGGGCCCATTGATCTAGCGTTTTTGCCCTTGGAAAGTACATTGATGACCTGTTGCCTAGCAATGGTTGAGGAGATTGTGGTAAGCAGTATTTTGTTTGGACTAGTAAGTGGAGTGTGGGGAGGGAATTTGAGCTGAATCTGTCAGCTAAAACATTGACATGGCCTCCGTTTCTGTGTGGGTGATGCCATTTACAATAAGTTCTGAGCATTGTTGTGTAAATCCCCTGAAGTTACAGACATAGCTGTAGAAAGCTCTGTGCTTATCCTT
Organism: Protopterus annectens; assembly: GCF_019279795.1. Taxonomy (NCBI): domain Eukaryota; kingdom Metazoa; phylum Chordata; order Ceratodontiformes; family Protopteridae; genus Protopterus; species Protopterus annectens. Next base: position 1,069,890,316 of record NC_056727.1, read on the forward strand.
TGCCTGAAAAATAGTTTTTTCTTCAACTGTACCCTCTGCTATATTAATTAACTTTCTTAGCTGCCTGTTTAGATTGGTCAGGGGACTTTTAATATGCATGGTTTTGTTCCTCCTATGCTTGGACAAGATTTTTTCTTTTGTAGTATAACCAACTGATATTATCATTCCACCAGGGTGGCTTGTCTTTTGCATTTGCCTTATTATTACTATGAATGAGCATAGCTTGCTCTATACAGCTATAAATATGGCTGTACAGAAATTTTGTAAATAGCTCAGCATATGCTATTGTGGTTACTGGGTTTGGGAGTGCTTGGAATTTAGCCAAGATGTTGCTTAGTAGAGACAGGTTAGCCTTGGAATAGTTCCTAAAGGTTTTTGGTTTCAATGGATCTCTGGATTTAATTTTTATTTCATGTAATACTGCCTTTTGGGCAGATCTGATGAGGAAACACATTACTTTGGGTGAGGAACATTGAAACCCCATGTTCGTGAGTACAAGGTCAAGGATGTTTGTATCTCTGGTAGTTCACTGGACCAATGGTTCCAGGATGTTGGTATTAACAAAGTTTAGGAATCGCTGGGCTTGTGCATTAGAAGTGGTATAGGATTTCCTATCTTTAGAGGGGTATTTGAGATCCCCATGAATATCTTATTGAGTTGAATGGTGAGGCACTCAAGAACATTGAGATAGGTAGTATGGGCTTCTGGGACATGAGAAGGACCTATAAGTGGCAAGGATATGGTACTAGACCCTGTTTATGGTGAGTTGCACAAGTTTGCTTAAAAGTAACAAACAGCTAATACACTCAAGTGTACCCCAGCCTGATAGCAATTTTAGTAATAATAAAAGCAAGTGATCAGATTTTGCTGATCCCTGGGCTTTGTATTTGGTTCCTGTGTTCCTCCATTTTTTTGTGTACAGAGGTAGTTTCTTTACTCTCAGTCCAGTGGGAGTACTGGTACTGAGCTGCTTGTTGTCAGAGGGAGGGTTAGAGACAGCAACTAGTAATTAGTTGGCCATTTGGGTCATTTTTTTTTTTTTTTCCTCCAGCCCCCTAAGCTAAGCGTTAAGCCGCTTTTAGCTTTAAGCGCGATTTAAGCAGGTGTGAGTTTGTTACACACAGCAGCAGCACAGCAGTGTGGGGAGTTGCAATTCCACTCTTCAATTTTCCTTAAAACTACCTTCCTTGAACTGTAATGCCTTTTAGTTAGCCTATATCCTATAACTAAAAGCTTCATCTCTACTTCCCAAGTAGACTATAGCACTTGCTCCTACAGTACTTGCACCTTGATAAAAGCACTATTATTATGGAGATGGTACCCCCTAGAAGACCAGACAGGAGGAGAAGGTAACCACACACACTACATACCCAGTCACACATAGTACCATCACAACTTCAAAACTGCATAATCATACTGACCAAAAATCTACCAAAAACAGCAGAGCCTCTCAAAGCAGACACTAAGCAACTACCACCTCAGGACCACATGCAATACAGCACACCACACCACACGGGTCAGTCAGAACAGCCTTAAGGCCAAACATGCCAGACCAACTAGTCATTGGTGACTAGACTGAGTAAGGAGAAGGTCACAGTAAGCTGCCTGCGCAGCGAAGCTAGATCCCGCCACATAATAAACTCAGATCAGCTTTAATAATGGGCTAAAAATTTGGTGTCATTCAAAGGGATCAAATGTCTGTGTCTGATGACATGACATGCTGGACACCGCACTGTTTGTAGGGAGGGCACCTGTGACAGAAGCCTGGTTCAAGGCTCCTGAGAGCACCCAGCACTATATCAGGTTTTACCTCATATCATGTTCCGCCCCAAAAATCAGACAAAAACCAAGAAGGGGGTGTCCATATTCATATCCATCAACACACACACAAGGTTGGGGTTGGTGGCCTGCATTTTGTAGCATGTTACAGGCCACCCTCTCAAACTCAGGAACCTCACACATGGCCTTCCTGAAAACACTGGAGGATAAATGTATCTCCAAACACATCATATACTTAGGATTTCAACTACCCCTATAATAGACTGTGCTACTACTCAAGCCCAAACACACTAGGCCCATGGAGGTTCCTGGAGTTCATAAACTGGAACATGCATGGAACAACTAGTCACCCATCCCACAAGAGAGGAGAAAACATTGATCTCATCATCACCCGAACATGGGACAATGTTCAACACCCGAGTATACCTCCAACTGGGATCAGAGAGATCTCAATTCAAGTGGAGGATCTCATCCCCACCCCAAAAAAAATCAAAAGAAAAAAAATCTCAGTGAAAAACTTCACTTATCTCAAACTTCTAAAAACTAGTGTGGTCTCCTTCCTCTTTTAAGTGCCTGAGCCGGTGGTCAAAATTGAACAAACAGCTAGATTACAAATGCAAATGCCCTACAGCACCTACTGCAGGCATGCATGGATCAGAGCAAGAAAAAACAAAGACTTAAGGTTGTACCCAAAGGCCAGTCTGGTGACCCCAGACATAAACAAGCTCTACAACATTATAAGTAAAAAACTAGAGCTCTCTCATAAAATCATCAAAAGCAAATTTTTGAGAAAAAAATGGGGGACAAAGACAATAATTAGTTCAAAATGATGTGAAGATTACTGAACCACACATTGCCCAGCCAACTGACTGGCTCAGGTGTTCGTGCAAACTTCTCCCCCCCCCCCCAAGGAGATATCAGAGATCAGAGGATTGTAGCCCAAACATCTCCAGCCCAGCAACGTGAAGTGAGAGCTGCTCTCAAAAGGCAAAAACACAGATGACGGGGATGGTGTCCCCGGCTCTGTGTGTGCTCCACAAATATAATGAATTAAACCTGCAGTTAGGGAGCTGGCATCTACTTTTCTGAAGTACAAGCAAACAACAAGAGGTTATGGCTGACAAAGTTTGCAGATGACTGCAACTGAAAAGTAGTCTCAAACACATCTGACACAGATATCCTTCAGAAGAGCCTCACAGAATGGATAACTGATAACTGGTGCCAGGCCTAAAGTGGGAAAAACAAGTTACCCTAGCTACCCATATAGGTGGCAATCACTGAGCAGCACAGAAGTCATCATCAGGGATGGGGATCAGGGTGACCTGTGCCTGACATATAAGGCCATGTCAAACCCAGATTTGATGAATATGCTTCACCCAAAATCTAGATGGAGGGACAATTCATCACCCAGGAGCTCCCTATGCTGTGGAACAAAAATACATACATAGGCAGAGCACCTGCAGCTGTGCTTGTTCAGAGAATCAACCAGCAGGGATTACTTCAGTGTCACTGCTTGACAGAGGCAGCAAAAAATAATGAGCATAGTCTTCTTCAACTAAAAGGGGGTGCGAAAGCCAACTACTATGGATAAATATTTATGGGCAGATGGGCAGAATGATATGAGTTACAGTGGGTCATACACTTTAACAAGTGTGGATGTGAGGTTGGTTTTAATATAGAATGAGACTCCTCCACCTTTAGTTCCCTCCTATGCAGTAGCTGGTCTAAAGGTGTGAGAGGCATTATAATCTTGCATTGCTGTGGCACTCTGCATGACTTTAAACCATGTCTCTCCGTAACTACACAGATGTCTACACTCTCAAGGGAGAGGAAAGCTTGCAGGGAGTGAAATTTCTTGTTAAAACTTCTAGCATTGAGCAGTACCACCTTCAGAAAGTCCTTCATAGGTTCCATTAGGTTCAGTTTGCCTATAAAGGTGCTATGGGGTGGAAAAGGTCTTTGTCAATATCTGAAAGCCTAGAGGGAATAAGTGCAGATCATCCCTGGCAAAGCAGCGTGGTCATTCAACCATGTCCTCCCAGGACATCAAATATTGTACACACCTGGACTGAGATCAGAAACTTGGTCAGTTTTTAAAATTAATCCCTTTTTGTTGGTAATGTGGCATCATCATTGGTGAAGATAGTATATGCTGCTCAGTGCTAAGCTCCTACCTGCCGGTGACACATGATCAGTCAGCTTGATCATGTCTCACTTCACATAGTCAAGGGAGGTACGTCTGAAGTCATTAAGACACACATGGACTATGACAAAATCATACCTGTGGTTCAATGACCTGAATGCCTGTGTTTCTTGATGGATTCTCTGCCCGGAAAGGTAGCTAACCATGACTCTCTCTTTACTCAGTCTGGTGAGGGGGACATCGGTGTGCCTCACTATAGAATCACCAATGACCAGGAAATTTGTCTGTGCACTGGTTCACCTTAAAGGCTTAGCAGTAGAGGCATTGGATACAGTATTTCTGTGTGTAGCTGTTGGTGGCCTTTTAATGGAGTGTTTAAGTGTTGACTGAGGACCCTTTTTTGATTGTACTGTACAGGCGGTCTTAGTGTTTTAAGAAGGTTACCTGTAAGTGCCTCACCATAAGTAGACGTATGTGTAAAGTCTTTACCCTGCGCAGTAGGCATAGTGCAAGTGTCACTGACAGCCTCTATGGGATTAGTTTTGATTGTATGAGAGAGTTTTGCCTCCTGCATTAAAGTATATTTACACCTCTGGCATACTTTATCTGTTTTTAAGAATAAGTGGGTTGTCAGTATACATGAGGTAATTGCTGTAATGCCTCAGAATACCCATCTCAACCAGAATGGCCACAGAGAGAGTCGGGAAATGCATATCCATGGTTACTGATCTACTGGGGAGGAGTGAGAAAAAGTTAAATATTGAATAGGTCAATAAGACAAGGAACTTGAAGAGCAGTGCTCAGTTATGAGCAAACTAGATGCTGTAATAGTTAAAAAAAAATCTGTCTTGACAGTAATGCCACAAGACCACAAACCTTCCTAAAGTAAAATAACTGGTTTGGAGCCCAAGTACTTAACCCAGAACAAAAATATTTAGTTTAACAGGCAGGATAAGCCTTCATCAGCAATTCCTAGCTCAGAAGGGTGAAGGCTGCCCTCTCCTCAAACAAGAGTCCAGACCACAAACCTTCCTTATATAAGATAACTAAGAAAACTAGTTTGAAGCCCAAGTGCTTCAATCAAAACTAAAAGCCTTAGAGTAACAGTTTCAATATAATTAGGCTACTAACAAGCAGTAATAAATGCAGCAGATTAAATGCAACTGTACACTTTAAGATTGTGCAGCAAAAAGCTAAATAAAGTAGGAAGAAGCCAAAATACAGTAAAAGCAGCTGAATAAAGTACATTTTAGTAAGTGGGAATGGAGGAAACAAAAGACAATTCATGTTTAAGAGACTAATTTGGGGTGGGGGGTCTTCCCAGGTCATCTCTCAGTGCTCAGTAGAATAAACTGATTAGATAGGACTGGGAGGAGTATCCAAAATCAAATTTATAGTAGGAGTGGGCAACTCAAAAGTCATCAAATTTAAAAGTACAACAACAGAAGAGCTGGTGGGTGGTAAAAATCAAATGTAGACAGACATCAGCAACATTCAGCAGAGAACAAGTCAAACAAGCTCTACAGCTAAATAAAGATGCCACTAAATATTTGTAGTTAATGAAGAATGCTCTTTCTCAGCTCCTCCCACTAATTAGCAGGCTATTATTCGCTGTCTACAAAATAATTATTTCCTAACTGACCCTAGCCAAGACCTCTTAACACTCCAAAAAGAACAAAGAAACTTTAAACAAAAGAAAAAGCAATATGAGAAAACTATAAAAAGATAGAAGTAACCAAACCTAAAAATTAATAACTTCAATCCAAAATCAAATGCAGACAGAGATAAGCAAGAGTCAGGCAGAAAACAGCAAGTCAAACAAGTTTACTGGAAAGGCAATTGGCTATCTTTTAGAATTCATACTGTTAGGGATGGGGTATCGTTTTAGATAGAAAAAACATCACCAGAGGTATCCAATAGGGCTCTGTCTAGGGCATCCTCCTCTTTGGTACACACTTCCCTGACAAGAAATACGATATCAAGGGATTATGGTTAACCATATTTGCTGATGATAGTAAAATGTGGGCCAGTAATCAAACCCCATTCTAATACTTCAATTCTGTAGCAAGGACTGGACCAAACAAATGCTTGGTGTATTCATAATGGTTTTACCTTCAGTACCAAGAAGTACAGCACAGTTTTGCTTGGTAAATCTAGCATCACTGCAACATACAAGCAGATAACATTCTACATAAATCTGATACAGTCGTTAGGGTCTCAGGTACCTTTGTCAACAACAAACTCTCCTTTGACCATCACATCTATAACATCATTAGAAAAAACTTCTACCTTAAAAAACTTATCCTTTTTGATATCATATGAAGATCCAAAGACGTTATAGTCCCTTTTCATTTCTCCCTTAATAGGCAGTCATTGAATACAATGCCTACTGTGGCCTGTACTTCATGAATCACCTAAACCAGCTAAAACCACCTCAAATTTTCATCATCAAAACATCTCAGCTCTCAGTAACCTTATGTCCTTTGACAGCATTAAATCCCTAAGGCTCTTCTCAATATCATATGCACTTTTGATGGATGATCTCTGATCACACTTATGTGCTGTGACTGACCAAGTACTCCAACTCCTTCAAATAGCTAGAACCAATGGTAAAGCAAAAAACCCCTCTAGATGCCTATACATATGCTCCCACAACAACAGGAGCAGAAGTAGTGACAGGTGCCTAATTCAATGTACTCCCATTTCTGGAATACTCTGCTGTATCTGCTGTATCACATGTACTTCCCCAGCAACCTTTACAACCAGACTGAATGACTGAAGGATTGAATGGGAGATTGTAAATTTCCACACTGGTTTATGTCGAGGAAATCTACTTGATAAATTCACTGTTATTCTCCCACTAGTAATGGGTGATATGGCTGAGCTTCTTGATGTATTCCTTGATTGTCACCATAGTAATAACCTAAGAAATGATGACCCTGCGAGTCACATGATGTGAGAGGCAGATTGGAAAATACCTAAAGAAAGTATGGCAAAACTTCTTGTATACACTGGGGAAGCTGAATTCCTCAGAAGTGCCTAACAAGGTAATGAACAGTTATGTCATACTTTACTTATTTGTGGCAGTGTAGCAATCATGTTTGGGGAAGACAATCTAGTCTTAGGAACAGTTGTGTTAAGTATGCATCTCTGTTTTAAAAAGGATACCAGCTAATGTTCACAAGCCAACAGAAGCTAAATCTAGTCTTTAGATCGTTATCGGTTCCTTATGTTATGTAGAATAAGGAAGGAGAAATAAACATAAAAGCACAAACTCTCATTCCTTTAAACTATTTAAAATGTGCTTCTCTTACTATCCATGCTGAAGACTGCTGAAACTGTTAGGTTGCGTGGGGATCAGAAATAAACTGCCAACCAAAAGAATTATTGAGTGGAAGACCGTTTTGTGCATTGTAGACAGGGGTCCAGACGTTTTCGGAATTACAGGAGCCATACTTTTAACAAATGTTTTATGATTTTCAAAATAACAATTGCCTGGCAATAAATACTCATAAAATAAGGTTTATGTACAGTCATTTACTTTCTTATGGTTATTCTATACCAGCTGAAAGGTGACTACAAACATTTAGTTACAAGATGTTTCATGTATTGCAGTTTAACTAGGTGATAGCCTGGTCACTGGGTACCACACCAGTGGAATGTTTGAGTAACTTAAAGAAAGTGCTAACAATTTTTTCAAAGAGAGAGAAGAATATTTGTGACATGTATCAGATGCACATGGTTTACTTCCTGCAGAAGATAAAGTAAAATCCATGGCAGATGTTTCATCTCCCATACTGTTATCTGCTGAGAGAAAATTCTTACAACCGTACAAGAAAAGATTAGCTATATTTTATGGACTCCAAAAATGTAACTATTAGTATGAGCATGCCTTAACGATATGTACTGATCACAGACCACTGATTATGTTGTTTAAGAAAAGGAAACCTGTTCTACAAATGGGTTTCCCAAGAGTACAGTTTTGGGCAGTGTGACTGACAACATCTGAATCTTTGATTTTGGACAGTCTAAGAAAGGAACATGGTAATATGTATATGCCAGGCAGGTTCAGAAAAGCCTGTAGATCAAGTATTGATGTTAGATGTCTTGGATAATGCACCAATATGTATTGAAACCTTTAAACATTAGACAGTCAGAGATGCTATTTTGTACAAATGTATACATATATGATAATATAGCCTGTAGTAAGTGAGCAAAGATTTATACTGTAGTATTTTATAAGACTAACCTTAAGTATCACAGATGGCTGTGGAGGTCTAGAGACAAATTTCTTGTACAAGTTATCTCCAAAATACTGAAAATGTTACATTAAGCTCATGGTGAGATCTTCAGAATGAAAGGCTTAGTCATACTTTATCTATGATGTCCTGATGTAGATAACCATATGAAAAAGGAAGTAAGAATTGTTGACGAGTGTCAGGCAAACAGCACATCACTATCAAATGCACTGTCACAGCCATGTAAATGGTCTGAAAACTCATAGGCCTATTCCTTGAATAAATGTTTTGAATTTTGATAGATGCTCATTCAAAATGGATGGATTTGTATGCTATGAATTCCTCTGTTTATGAAGCAACCACCAGCAAAGTTTTAGTGCACCTACTATTCCAAAAATGTTTAGTTTCTGAATTCTGATAATGGTGTTTATTTCACCAGTATGGAATTTGTAGGCTTTATGAAGGGTATGTACCTTCCACTCCATTTCATGCGTTATGTACTACTGTCTGCTGCATAGGGTTGTACAAACACTGAAAGAAGGGATGGAGAAAAATGAAAGGTGAGACTGACTCAACTGGACTCTATAAAAACCTTTAAATCTGCACTAAAAAGCTACTACCTCAATAATCATATCTGTTCCTGTGACTGTATGTCTAAGTCAGTTTACAATCAAAAGGTCAATCGCACACCACTAACGCGAACTCCAAACAGTGATGGTCGAAAATGTTGAACACCAGTATTTGAACCACAAAATCTCACCCCCCCTTTTTGACCCATGTTACCACTTGTTTGTAGGTGTGGAGAGGTTGGAAATGTTGACTTTCGGTGTTTTTGCGACATTCTGAGAAATCAGCATTATGGATTTTGTGTAAAGGATTCGACAAAATGCACATTTGCTGATGGGAGACCAACATTTTGATAGTAAACCATCTAAGCCACCATAAATTAAGTTAACCATCCACTTTTTCCTTCCTTCCTTCAAATTATATCCAGCTAACTTCTCGTTGAACCTTAAGAACTCCCTCCTTATCAGCTTTTAATCTCTAAATTTACTTTATCTCACTAACTACTCATAGTTCTAGCTCCAGAACTGCTTAATTTACCCTTTCCATGTCCAGCTGTGCTTTCTATGTGAGTCTGGTAAGTCTTTAGTACTGTGTGCATGGAGGTGAACATGGATGCTGTGTGTGCCACATTACTGACTGCACATGAGGATCATCATAACATTGCCCCCATTCTCCACCAGTCCCACGCAGTGATGATATTCTTCACATATATCATGCAATACTCTAACCATCTCAACTTGGCTCTCTAAGGCAATGGCCTGAGCACAAACAATGTCACGGCATATCTGCTGCTAGGCAGCCAAATCCTTGTATGTCTGAGGAGCTAGCAGTGAGATATGCCTTTACCTGGGATCTCTTTGCACAGATGTGATAGTGGGTACTGCTGACTCAGAAGTGGTAGCAGCTTCCTGAATGTGTTCTTGTTATACCTCTCAACCTCTTAGAGGAAGAAATCTGGACAAAGCCAAAAAGAAAAGTGGGACAAAGGCCCAAAAATAAGGACGCTTTTTAAATATTGCTCTTAAAAATTTTGAAAGTTGATAGAATAACAAGTTTTGCATTAGCATGAATTTTCTGAAGGGTATGAAGTCTGAAACTCAAACATCTGTCATTATTTTTGAACATCGATCTTTAATGATTTACCACTAATTTGCCAGAAAACCACAATTTTATGAAAAAGGGACCAAAAATATGAGGCCAAAATCTGGGCAGTCTGTGAAAATCTGTACAGTTGAGAGGTTTTGCTGGTCAGCATAGCTATGCAGTGTCACGACTCCTTCTGGTTGTAAAGTTACGTCCTCATTCTGTTGATTGAGTAAGCTCATGTCACTGCTTATGGAGCTATATACCAGCTGGGGGGGTAGGGGTGTCCTGCCAGTATACTTTGTGACTTTGTGCCACTATCCTCATGCTGTATCATGAAGATGAGAGGTCTACCATCACTGTCAATTTCAACAGCCATTCTGCTCTCAACATTAGTCTGTTTTCCTGGCACAGTGGAATTGTTTGGAGCTGGTGCTGAGCCTGTAAAGGAATAAGTGATGACATTGTGAGACCTTTGGCAACAAAATATTATGTAAAATTAGAAGATACAGACACCATGCAAACAGTATGAACTTTCATACATGTTTGATATAGATAGGGCACCTGGTAATGGAAAATGTAATGGGTTACATGTATACAGCTATCCTGAGTAGTATATGGCAACATCAGGTTTTGCCATCATGGATGCACTAACCTTCTTGTATGTGACACTGTGTTTGCTACAGTGGTCTGAAAATACTGGTGTCCACACCAGCTCTGAAATTTCCTCTGGTACTGTCATCTGCATCATAGTCATCCCTACCTGAGGCGTGAAGGTACTCTTCATTAGGTGCTAATGGTCAGGGTGTGGAAGGATCCCTACCAGTGCTGCTGTATGCAATTGCATTCTAAATAACTTTGGTCCTGGCATGTCCCACTAGGTTATTTCCTGTTTTACAACATGGTGCCTATGGGCGGTTCCTTCCCTTACAGCACTGGTGTTGATCACTACTTGATTCCTTGCCTTAGCTCTCTCTGCCTGCTTTGGGCCCTCCTTTCCCAAGCAGACATTTCTCATATTTCATGAGAGCAGCCATAGGGATGTGATTCTATTCAGGACTGAAGCTGTCTCTCCAGTGTCTTGATCCCTGCTTTTCTAGCATGTTGCAACCTGAAAGCAGATATTTTGGCCCAGATTAAACCAGAAACACGACTGACACCTGCAGTACAACAGCTTAGAAGTAGATATTGTAAAAGTATATTTATTGTTGTTTTATTTGTTCCCAGTAAATCACTGCAACCTGTAACTTTCTATGCAGTGTTACCATAACCTGCTAATTCATTGGGTTCTTTTCTCTTACTTTACATGTACACATCTGTCAAAAATGGCACCTTACACTTTTCCATTCCTGCCACTGTCAAACTTGTATAAAGCAAATACCTGTCATACCTTACAGGTAAATATATGCTTCTGGATAGCAGATCTTAACAAATTGTACTAATGTGGGTGGTTTGCTACTAATTTATTACTATTTCCTCTGTTAGTAATTCCTTTAATTTGTTTGAGCTTCTCCTGGACTATCAGCAACAAGTATGCCTCACTGCAGTTAAATACGACAGACTTACGGATAATGGCTAACTTTCTCTGAGGTAGTTTAATAGCTCTGACAAGCTTAGAAATTAATGTTTGTCTATAAATTTTCTTCAGCACAGTGTAGCCTTATAACCTTGTAAGTGTTTTTTAGAACTTTCTCTAACTTTGTTAATAGTTAATTTAGTGTGGAAAATGTTCAAACAGTACCAGCATTCTTCACAACTGAGATGTGAAGTCAGGTATTAGAGTTAATGTTTGTGTGGCTTATTAGTGAATAACATGTTCAGAAAGGTATTGCAGAGCTAGAATGGCTGAAGAACACGGTAAGCAACTGTGATTGTACTCTGTGTTACTAACAAAACTATTTTGTGGAGTTGTCATAGTGTACACTGTTATTAACAAAACTATTTCGTGGAGTTGTCAAAGTGTACACTCTGTCACTAACAAAACAATTTCATGGAGTTGTCATAGTGTACACTGTGTTGCTAACAAAACTATTTCGTGGAGTTGTCATGATTTGACCACAGTCAAATCACTGACCCTCAGTAGATCAAGATCAGTTTCCTCTATGTAGTTTTTGACAAAAGAAACATTAGGAATTTAATGTGAAAGAATAGTGATATGTCTCCTACCTCAGTCACACACACACACACACACACACACACACACACACACACACACACACACACACACACACACACACACACACACACATGCTTACTATTCTGTCTGCTGTAACATGGAAGATTGTGCAGCTTTTTTCAATGGAGCTGTCTCAAACATTTGTCAATAAAAAAATTAAAATTATCTAGGCCATCATCATCATCACCATCATCGTTACCATCGCCCACATTTTTTCCATTTTTCATGCAGTTGGGGTGTTGTGCCAACTGTTGCCGCAGTATTGTTTTGGCAGTACACTGTAAAAAGGATAATCCCATGGGTGGTGTAAATTAAATAAATGCATACATAAAAGCATATATATGGTTTGATGGCAGTACAAATTGTGTAAAGTTTGACTTTTTGAAACTTTAATTTTCAGAAGGGGGCCTGTCATCTGACAGTGATAAGAATGTTTAATGATCAGGCAAAAACTATTCACCATTTCCTTTTTCATCTAAGTCTTAAGTGAAGAAAGCAGCCCTGAACTATGTAACAATCTAAGGAAATGGATCAGCGATAGGAAGCTAGTAGGACCTACAACTATTACACTGGATAGGAGAATGTGGTGGTATGGTGGACTTAGGGTCGCTTATGCAAAATAACGAGAAGAGTAAATGTATAACAAATGCTAGGATGGGCTGAAGGAGATGGAGAGTGGTGGTGTTCATAATACCATGATTAATATATGGGTAAGGGTAATTGATGAAAAGTGCCACTGCACATATGTTAATATGCTAAATGCCCCAAAATGGCACTGACTCTAAAAAACATGAAGGATTGCAAAGAAACACCCATAACAGGTTTGCCTATATGAAAAACCATAAAATTGATTCAAACTTGTGTGGTTATGTCCAAAGGAAGCCACATGAGGATAAACTGACAGTTACTTGTGGCTATTTTCATTGTTTTGAAGCAAGTCCGAGTCTGCACAAGTTTGCATACATCATGATTCTTTGAGGAATCAGCACTCAGCACAGCTGTCTGGAAGTGCATTTTTAAATTCTATAAGGCACTTGGATGAGACATTAAATGAAGGCCCCATCTGCCTGAGTTGGTGGTAGCTCAGCTAAATGTAAAAGATCCCAGGGCAGCTATTGAAAAGAGTAGGGGAAGTTCCCCAATATCCTGGCCAAGTTGTCCCCAGTAGCATGAATACAACTTTGTGCCTCCTTTGAAGAGATTACTAGCCTAGTGGGACATTTCTGGTCAACAAATGGTAAATAAAAATGAAATAAATAAATAAAAATATTGAATGTAAGGGTGTCCTTATGTAGACACTCTGATTCTTTATAATGATGGAAAAGGGGGAAGACTGGAAAGCTAGAAGAGAGGAAGAGTGAAGACAATGGACACACAGAAGGAAGACCTCAAGATGGTTGTGCTGGAGGAGGTAGAAGAGGAGGGGTACTATGTTTTTGACAGTAGATAGACCTTCCAATTTTTCCAATTGTTTATATAAAATGGAAGATGGGGAAGGGAAAAGGGAACAGGGTGTAGGCCAGAGGCTTAGGGAAGAGTTAAGGGGTAGACAAAACATAAAAAGACAGACATGACAGACAGGGGATAGCTGATGTCTTCACTTATTCTTAGCATACTTGACTTCCATTAATGCCACATCTCTTAACCTTGATCTGTCCTGTAGTCATCATTAACCTAGACAGTTGGGGCATTTTTTCTTTAAGCCCTAACCCCACCCCAGTAGATGACCTGGGTACTTTTATCATTGTGGGAACCTAACGCACTATCACCATACATGCATGTGCTTTTAATGCATATGCTAATGAGCATCATATTACCATATTGCAAATCAAGCTCATGTCTCTCAGTCAGTGATATGTCAATGAAGCCAGCAAGCCTCCAATGTCTAGCTGTACAACTTCATCTATGTCTGGAATCACTATCTCCCTGTCACCAGCATGGATGGTAGCTCACTCATAGCCTCCCCACTTGACTTCTCCAGTACCTTAGCTGCTACTCAATCTTAGGTCGCCTGGGCTGTAATCAGGCCTTTATTCCATGTAGTCATGGAGTTGGGCTGTCTGCTCCGTAATTTAAATTTCTTTGGAAAATTTTCCCTGAAAGAAAAGGAATGCTTTTAACTTGTCCTCTCAGTCTTGCAAAACCTCAAATTGTGAATTTTCCACTTTGCTAAGATAAAGAATTTTTTTTTCTAATTTAAAGTCAGCAATCTGGAAACTCATTACCTACTAACTTTAGAATTCTGCAAGACCATCTATTTTTTAGGGAGACTATAATCTCTTTAACAGAGCAGACTGGCAATGCCTGCTTTAGGGGTATAGGGCACTACATTTCTTTCCTGACTATATTTTGATTACAAAGCTATGTCTACCTTTTTAAGGTCTATCAGTTTACTGCATCAAACTGCCCCCCACTAAATATTTTTTTTCTCTTCTCCTTCCCTTTTTATTTTATTGCTTCTTTTGTAACTTTCACTACTACTATACAGTTCTTATACATTTATTTGTGTGACTGTTATAAGGAACTGTTGCAGTATTAGGCATGGAACTTTTAAGGTATTTGATCCAATGCTTTACTGTAACATATGTATACCTAAATGTTATAATGTAATTATTACACAGTACAAAAAATGCATTTTCAGAATTACGTCTGTGCTGTATAAATACATCCCTGCATATGCTCATTTTGTAAATAGTACCTGCTGGTGCTGCGGTAGCGTTGTTGCCTCACAGTAAGACGTTGTCCTGTTCGATTCTCACCTAGAGCATCTTCTGTGTGGAGACATGCATGAATGGGCGTACCTTTGTTGATGGTTGTGCATCAGGGCTGGCAACTCGGCACGTAAAATCCTACTGCCAATCATTAGTGGACCGGAGTTCCACTGTGGCGACCCTAACCGGGAAATGCCGAAAGACAAAACAACCTGCCTTTGGTCCATGCCATGGCTAAAAAGGAATCTACCTGGTTTACAAATAAATAAATTCATAATAAAATTTAATTTTATTCCATTTGAACCAACTCCATGTATACCACCTGTTAAAAAATCACTATGTCCTTCTATTTTCTTTTTTATCTAATTCTGTAGTACTCTGTGCATATCATTTTGACTGTCGGTGAAATCCTATGTGATTTCAGTTTGGTATTGTCACAGCATCTGCTATCTTACAGGGCCTGAATGGGTTAATGTGTAGCAGGTGATTTGGGTGACTATATCTAAGATATTTACAGGCTACTCTGAAACTACATAGGGACTTTCTGTCTGATAGTATTTGGTAATGTCTCATTAGTCAAATAACCATATAATGTAAATACAATGTACTTTTTGAAGTGTCAAAAAGAGTATATAGCTGTAAAGTATAATGCTGGATCATTTTAGGTGTAGGTTTTAAGTTGCAAATTGTTAGTAGAAGCTTTATAAGACAGGTCACTGGACGTTTCAGCCTGAGAGAGAGAAAGAGTTTAAGAAAAGCTAGTCATTTAGTAATTGTTTCTGTAAGAACATATATTTCTGTAAAAGTGTATTTCATGCCTGATAATGTCATTGTGCATTCTTGACCCACTTTGTTGAAACAATGCTATTTTTATTCAGGGACATTTTTTAATTATCACCAGTGAAACTATGGTAAAAAAAGTCTTGAATATGTCTTTGTATACATTTCTGTGTTTGTAAAATTCTTTCTGGCTGCATCCTTTCCATATCTAATAAGGGACTTTTCCTTAACCTTTGTTTTCCCATAAACATTCATACAGCAGTAATTCATAGCATCCTGTAAACTGAAGGCAAAACAAAATGACAGAGACTATGCTATGTCATATATTGGAAACATAGACTACTCTGGTGGAAGAAGGCAACTTAAGTACAAAAGAAAATCACTTCTATACAGCAGTTTGTTAGATTGTTTAGGTGTATAACAAACATCAATATAATTCTAACAACTTGCACTGAAACTAATGATTTAACACAGCATAGAAGATATAATGATTTTTTTCTTGTCAGAAATATACTTTCAGCAAATTCTGTTGAGGGAACTCGTACCTGTGACCATCTGTTTGATTGTCAAAACTCTGCCCATTAATTTCCTACCAGACAAGAGCCCACAGCCATAATTCCGGAGAGATATCAGGGGAATTTTTGATAATAAGTCCACCTTTTCTGAGAATGTCCAGTAGAGCTCCTGAGATTAGGAATGCATTGTGTTGCTGTTATTTAGTTCTGTAGGTGATATAAGGACACATATGCCTCTAACCCCCTCCTTCCTTTGTGTGAACACATCCATAAGTTCTCTCTTGGGTCTTCACTGTGAAACTTGTATGGAGTGCATATTTGCGGACACTTATCTTTCCCCTCCAAATAAAAAGTGATCAAGCATAGTTTCTTCACCCCTCTCCCTGCTACAGGTGGCTTCCCCAGGGGCAGGATTACTAATCAAATCTTAGACATGTGGGTCATAATGAGGGCTGTATCCCTCTACACGATACAGAGAACCTCATTTAAGTAACATGTTCATCCAGCATGCAAGTGGAAAGTGAGAGAATCAATCTCATGATTGTAGGACAAAGTTTATTAGCAATTCCTGGCTTTAATCTTCTGAGAATAAACTGTTATATATCTTATCCTTGATATCATCTCAAAAAACACTTCAGTGTCTGAAATATATGAAGCAATTTTATCTAAAGCTTAATTTTCTGGGGTGTGTACAATGACATCTGCTTTCTCCGCATTCTTTTAATGCTCTGGGGTAAAGAGACTACTAAATCTCCATCTCTTCACAGTGCATTCTCAGAATGAAACTTACATCCCCTTTGGCTCCTCTCTGCTGGTCGTTATGTGTGCTGTCAGAACAATCTAATCACATAGTGCAACTTGCTTGGCTTCCAGTTAAAAACTTGAGTAAAGTTTCCTGATGCACTTAGTAGCATTTGAATGTAGGCCATAGACTTCCAAACTCAAACATAAACACCCACTCATGCATTCACACACACACACACACACACACACACACACACACACACACACACACGCACACGCACACGCACACGCACACACACACACACACACATAAATACACACATGCACACACAAATATCAATCACATGCACATACCCCACAGACACAGTCACATATAGGCACACACAAACGTATATCACCACTATCACAGCTGACATCATGTGCTACCCAGGAGTTGTCTTGATGGATAATTGCTCTCTGACATTCTGACTACCATATTAAAGCCTAATGATCTGTTCCTATTTCCCACACATGGGTGTGATTAGAGATGATAATTAGAGCATTATGGGTCAGAGATCACAGGCAGTCCAAGAACTGATACTATTCTTAAAAAAACACAACAGAAAATGAATGTTAAAAAATCAAGACTGAAAAGAAACCAGAACTTGTTTGCCCTCTTACAGTTTATTTCCAGTTTTGTTTCCAGATTTTAGTTTCAGTTTCCTGTCAGTTTTCATTTGGAAACTTATGGATTTCACAGATGTTCTTTTCGGCATTTTAGGACATGCTCCTAAACAGGGATAGCATCCAGTACTGATCTCATCATAGCATTACAAAAGCTTGGAAAAAAAAAACAACTGGGCTGAACAACCTAAATTCCATCAAGCTTAGTGCAATACTTTCTACTTAGCTATTTGCTATGTTTATATATATGTGTGTGTGTGTGTGTGTGTGTGTGTGTGTGTGTGTGTGTGTGTGTGTGTGTGTGTGTGTGTGTGTGTAGAGACTAATACTGAAGATACCTCAAAGTGTTAAAAAGGCTTCCAGCAGGCTAAGGAACAAAATCATTATATAATGAGTTATTTTCCTAGGTTTCATTAAAAATCGGTTGCTTAATCACACAGCAAAAAGTAAAAGATGTCAGTACTGTCATGGGTCTTAAACACAACTGTAATAATACTGCTGCTTTAGCGGAGTATTTGGTAATGTCTCATTAGTCAAATAACCATATAATGTAAATACAATGTACTTTTTGAAGTGTCAGGAGTATATAGCTGTAAAGTAAATGTATTTTGTTTATTTATTTAAACTTCTTATAATGTAATTAATGTATACCTAATAAGGTTAGCATAATCTTGTATTGATATTTCTATAGTTAGTCTAGCACTAAACCCACTTTCCACATTATGTCCATTCATATCTGTGGGTGCTAGTCAAGTGGTTGATTATGTGTTAAGTAGACAGCTGTTTAGTCTACTGAAAATGTTTGACTAAGCAACTGATCTGCAAGTGTATGAGACTGCACAGTTCCTGGGGTTGTGAAATTTGCCCTTACCCCATTTTTGTGCGAACTCACAGTTAGTATATATATAATTAGCAGAGAGTGTGGGGGTGCAGGGGAGGATTGCACCTCTGCAAAAAACTATGTTTTTGATTTCTTTCAAATATAGATTTTGCATGTATAGAGGCTATTTCTCTGTTTTCCTTGCTGTTAACCAAATTGAAGCATGCAATATAAATAGGTGCTACTAAGTCTTGTCTTTATTAATGTGGATTAGGAACTCAGTTAGTAGCCATGGTGGTGCAGCGGTTAGTGTTGTTGCCTCACAGTAAGAGGTTCTCCCATTTGATTCTCGACTGGAGCGCCTTCTGTGTGGAGTCTGCATGTCCTCACCACTGTTGAGTGACGGTAAAGACATGCAGGTAGGTGCGAGCGTAAATGGGTGTGCCTTTATTGAAGGTTGGGTATCGAGCTGGCAACTTGGCACCATAATAATCTACTGCCAATCATTAGCAGACCGGAGTTCCACTGTGGCGACCCCTAACCAGGAAAAGCCGAAAGGAAGGAACTCTGTTAGTGCCACAGAACTACGAGAATAACCAGAGCATCAGAAGTCTAATTAGCACTAGTAAATGAACAAAAGCTGAACTGATGGAAGGTAGGTGGGTTTTGTGATGCTGGAGGTAGAAGAGAAGACTGATCTTCCTTCATCTGCACTTTTAAACAAGTCTTACCCTATTCTTTCCCAGACTCTTTTCTTTTTGGATGCACTTGCAAAGCAGACCAAGAAAAATGCTGGAAAATCTCTACAGTAGAAACCTTCAAAAGATTCTAGGATATGTGATTGAAGGATGATAGACAGAACCTCAGAAAGGTAGACAGACAGACAACAAGCTAATAAATGAGGTAGAAAATACAAACTGGCAATTTTATGTGGTGTGCAAAGTGCCCTGTGTTACCATGTGGGGGCTGCACCCTCTTTCTACTCTGCTTACATGAATAAGCTCAAAGGTGAACGCATAATGGTTGAAATAGAAATTTTGCACATTGCAGTGGTTACCAGTGAGAGTGTTAATTTGGGCATGATGACAATCTGGTCCATATCCATGTGATTGAATAGCGAAATCTGCCTACAGAAATATGACAAGGCACCGTAAAAGATGAAGTCACTTTCTTCACTGACCTCCATTGTTAGCTGGGTCCCGGTAGATGTTGGAAGGGAGTGGAATATTATTGGCTATCTATGGATAAATAACCTAGCTGGGAAAAGGTTAAAAGCAGCACAAAATTGTTTTAAAAAAGGGGGGATGGGACACATAAATATCAAACACTGTAGTAGCATTATCTGAGGTTCTGCCTTATATACCACAGATGTTCTCTATCATCTGGAAATAATTTATTTTTGCTGATTACTGCTGGTGTGTGCATTCATCAAAATTTTATACACTAAACCATAAGCAGTGCAATGTTTCTGATATTCTTCTGTTTAGTCTACAGAGTGAACTAAGGACCAACTGGATGACTGTGGGAATAGACTGCTGTGATGGCATGCATCTGTCCAGCAAAGAACCAAAATGCCAAATAAAATTGTACCCTAAGGACAGCATTTTATTTTCCCGATTGTATTTCCTTCCTACAAAATTATCTCCATATTCCGCATATTAAAAAATATATGCCCCGTGTGACATTTCCGTCCTAGTCAGTTTCCTCTTTGCACTCTATACTGGATTGAATGAAATCACGTGATACTTCTTTTCAGAATTTATGTTGTTTGTTCCTAAATCATTTCACCTATGACATTGTAAAGTTTCTGTACTGCTTTATGTCATTTTGCATCCACTGGGATTGTAAAGCTGTTGTAATGTTGAGTTTTGCAGTATAACATAGCCAGTTCTCACCCATTACTACTTTTAAATCTTTTAGTTACCCATTTTTTTATCATTCAGGTAACCAGATTAGTCACACTAGACTAGTGGCCTCTTTTCAAGGGAGACCCGAGGTGGCATTTATACTACTAGGGGAAATTTGGCCAGGGCATTGGAAAATACCTCCTACTGTTTGGAGCAGCTATATGGTGCCAGAGGACTTCTACAGCAGCAAGGAGGAAGCCTAAATGAAGCGGCAGCACTGAGGATGAGGGAAAAGTTATGGAGATTCTGGAGGTGGAAAATAAGAATTCAGAGAAAAAATGTGCTTGCTATGGAGTATCTAAATGCAGACGAATATCCCGGTTTGGTGAATGATACAAATGAGCAGTGTTTAGCTGTATCAATGGAGAATGAAGTAATTAAGTCTGTTGGAGTGGTGAAGATAACAGAACATGCATCAGAAGGGTCTTGCAGATGATGTTCTGTTAAAAATAATGAAATAGAATGACCCAGATGACAGTTCTGCTGTTTCATGGGGTGAGATGGCAGATAACTTTTTCAGAAATGCTGAGGATGGTAATGTGGAGAAGGAACCAGGTGATGTGATAGACGAGAATGCAGCAGTTAAAACGTATGCAGCAGTGACAGGAAGTAAAAGAAGAAATCAGCAACAAACTGAGAAGGTGACTAGTTTTGTGGCAGCAGATAATGCAGTAATTAAAACATATGCAACTATGACAGCAGGCAAGAAAGGAGAGCAGCAACAAACTGTAAATAAAACTGGATTTAAAAAGAACAGAAGACCAACTATGAAAATAAGAACAAAATGACACTGTAATAGACAGATATTATGTACGGGACAATCTGGGTAACTGTTATGGATTTTAAAGCTCAAGAAATTTGATCTTTTATACATAAAGGGGCAAAGAATATTTGAAATTGATGGAATGATGCTAAAATTTCTGGAACTGTGCTCCAAAAAAATAGGAAATGTATCAGTAGAGCAATTATTTGTTTTTTGGTAATAACTTAAATGCTAAAAAAAATGTTACTTTATAGTTTAGAATTTATGAATTGTGTGAAGATATATGAAGGCTGCCAGCCTAGCCAGATAGAATTTTGTAGATAATTCTGTCATTTGTAAATATTAATATAAGCTATAGGCTTGTTCTCTTAAATGGAAGAAAATGGTGTTAAATGTTGAACATCAAAAAAGTAACAACAGTGCATTCTGCTGGAAGAAAGATGATGTCAAGCCTTTTATGATTGTTTGATCTCAAAACCCGGAGCCGTGGTGTCTGAATGAAGGTATTCTTCCTATTGCTTTGAGACTAGAGTTAATGGCTAGAATTTACATGTATAATGTCTTTTATTGCTCTGTCTTCTTGATCAGCTGCAAGATCAAAAGGGCTATAAACTCTTGAGTTTCTGCTAGCCTGAGAAACAGAGAATAATGATGTAATCTGAAATGAGTCAGTGGTGCTGTGTTATCAATTTAAGGACAGAGAGAGAGAGAGAGAGAGAGAGAGAGAGGGAATCAGAGCATTTTGCATTTGTTTTCAGAACTGATAACATCACCAGCACTGCCTTGCTCCATATGTAAGTTTATTTTAGAACTGTGTTTACTCTTAGATATAGATAGGAAATAGGATGTCTAGTATAGCTTTTTTATGTAATTCTGTCAGAACTTTTCTACTGTATTATTTTAAGCATTTCTTTGTGATCTCTGTACTCTTGACTAGCACTTTGTAGTAAGAATTATTGTCTTATGTTCTTGTTATTTATTATTAAATATTTTTTAAACCTTTCAACTGTGGCTGTTTTATGTAGAGATAATCTAAGCTCTAGAGTATATTGCATGTATATAGTGATACTGTCCAAGTCACTCCAAATTAGCCCTGCAGTTCGTCACGCCTAACATTTGGATAATAATATTGCACAGTAATAATTAGACACCCTTTGATAAGGGTTTTATAAGTAGCTGATATTAGTGGTTGGTGGCAAGTGGTACTATCGTATAGTCTGGGCAGAAGAGGCATAGCTGGAGAACCTGTGCCAGCCTTTCCCAGGAGTGTCTGTGTGTTTGTATATAACTCATATTTCAAAATGTGTGTGTCAGCTACTTGGGAAGGGACACAAAGCACTGGTTGGACAGAGAGAGTGCTGGAGGTTTTAGCTTGACCACTAGGCTGCGATATGGACCCTATAGCTGTGCCAGTGGGGAGTCTTATTGGGGATCTGGAGAGAAAGGGAGAAACTAGCCCCAGACTGACTGTGATCTCTCTGTGCTCTTAAGGGAAATTGTACTTTACTGTGTGTGTATTTGTTATCCTTCCCAATGTGGATGCCCCTCACTGGTGTTAGTGGTGAGGTTTGAGGCTCCTTGATTGCTGGGCAAGTGCACGGGCGTCACAGACTGGAAGAAAAATGCTGTTAAAAATTCATGCAGGGTTTGTGTGAAACTGCTGATGGCATTGTGAAAGTTAGAGATGGCAGAAATGTATGGAATAAAGGGAAGAGCTTGGAAGCTATTCTGAAATGTGAAAAAAATTTGGCAAAACATTTGCCAGTGTGGTGGATTTTATGGCTGGCCATAGAGAGGCATTAAGATATGCTGGCCAATCTAAATTATGTTTCTTTTGTGGGAACTTTTTTCATTTAGCTAATGATTGTCACAAGATACAATGTAACCAGTGTGGGGAGAAAGAGCATACAGCAAGAAGATGTGTGGTTGAATGAAGGTGGTTTAAAAAAGGGACACTTGTGGATGTATTCTCAAGGCCAAACAGCAAATAATGAAAAGGATGTGGAAAAGGGAATAAAACATACACAAGGAAGGACATGAAATAGTAGGGAAAGGGTGAAATGGATGAAGAAGAAACTGTAGAAGAAGTAAAAGAAACATTTGGAGAGAAAAAGAATGAGAAAGATTGCATGCAGTAAGAGAGGCCAGGAGAAAGGATTGACACTAATATTTTTTTGAAGTTTTAGCCAGTGAAAAATCAGATTCCAAGGATCAAGGATTATATGTGCATAAACTCAGGAAAATATTCAATAGGGGAAAGAGTGAAAATAAGAAAACAACAATTTAAAGATATTTCCCTAAACTTAAAAAGAAAAAAAGCAGCAATTTTACAGTTGTTTGAGCATAGCATTCAGTAACTGTGAACAGTACTATTAATGCTGTAAAAAATATAGGAATACTGGAATGGTGTGCAAAATGTGACATGGATCTTTATTCTGTTAAGAGAATGTAAGATTCCTGACAAGTGAAGAAAGACTGCAAACATAGGTTCATAGGTAGGTACTAGGCTATCGGACCAAGGGCCAACATAAGCCTAGCCAGAAAGGTACCATAGCTTACGCCACCCAAGAAAGTTATTTTCCTGTGCCACTGTCCAGCAGAGACATAGAAGTGATCCCCAGAGTGTATTTCCTATTTCCCAGCCACTCATCAAGATTTTTCTTGAAGAGTGCTAATGAAGAACTTTGCTTGACATAGATGGGTAGCTTCTTCCAGAGTATAGCAAGTCTCTGGGACAGGAATCTATCCCTCCAGCGTGTCCTGTTTATTGTGGTGACAAGGTTTAGGTCCCTAGAGCATGTAGCTTGGAGAGATTGGGATTTCTTTAGGTGTAGCATGTCCAACAACTCTGGGTTTGACATAGCGTTATATGTTAGGCAGAGATCACCTCGGAGTAGGCGATATGCTATGGAGTAAAGCTGGAGTTTTTTGAGGTGGTCAGTGCAGGGCATTTGTTTGAGGCCAGTCATCCTCTTTGTGAGGTACTTCTGTGGCCTTTCCAGCTGCTGCAGATGTCTTGTGAGGTACATTCCAAAAGGGGCATTGTACTCTATAATGGGTCTAATGAGTGACGAGTAGAGGGGAACAATGACCTCTTTTTTCCTGGATGAGAATCCTTTTATGATGAGGTGTGCCACGTAGAAGGACTACCTGACTACTGTGGTAATGTGACTATTAAAGGAGAGACTACTGTCTATCTGGGTCCCAAGGTCTCTTATCACATATTCGGTGTTAAGTAGATTGCTGCCTATGTGGTAGTTCATGGGTACAGAGTTTTTACCAAAGGGGATGCACTGCACCTTTTGGTATTGAGCTTGAGGCCATGGCTCTGACACCAGGCATCTATCTCAATGAGGCCCTTCTGTAGGATGTCCACATCATTTGGGGACTTGACTATGGCTCCTAGTTTGCAGTCATCTGCGAACTTCGTCAGCCAGAGGCCTTCTGTGTTAGCCTGTACTTCAGAGAAGTAGATACCAAACAGGAGAGGTCCAAGGATGGGACCCTGTGGCACTCCACTTATCATTGCCTTGAGGTCAGATTTGGAGTCTGTAACTTTTACAGTGTGGGTTCTGTCAGTGAGCCAGTTGGCAACCCATCTTGTGGCGTAGGGCTTTATACCTAGTTTAGTGAGTTTAGCTATAATTACAGAATGGGGGATGGTGTCAAAAGCCTTGTCGAGGTCAAGATAGGCTGTGTGAACCACCTTACCCTCATCCACGGCTTTGGAGACTGCCTCAAAGGAGTCGATCAGGTTCAGGAGGCATGATCGCCTTTCACAAACCCGAACTGGGTGGGATCCAGAGTTTGGAGGTTACCACCAATGTCTTTGTTTATGAGTTCCATGATGATACGTTCCATGGCCTTGCAGACCAGTCTCGTCAGGCTAATAGGTCGATAGTTCCTGGGATCAGTGGTGGCTCCCCCTTTGTGAAGTGGGATAACTGTTGCTGTGCGCCATTCAGTGGATACAATGCCTGATGTGAGGCTATTATTGAACATGGTGCTTAAGTGGGGAGCCAGTTCATTCTGAAGTTCATGTAAAATGCAGCCTGGGATGTTGCCCGGTCCCATGGATGCTGTGTTTTTGGCTTTAGAGAGAAAAACAGAAACAGAAACATTTTGAGGTGGAAATATAATATGGAACTTAGGGAGTAAAAGTTGCACTTTGTGTTGTATAAAATAATGAAAATACTATATGTAATGTTGGTATTAATGGGAAGGATAACTTTTGTGGATGTGAGGTGGAGAGAATATATTTATTAAATTATAGCATTATATACATTTGTAACTAGTAAGGAAAAAGAGAATCTGTTTCATGCAATAGCAGACTGTGTGGTGGATAACATAAAATTATAATTACAAAAGACTTTAGTCATGATTTAAGGGGAAAATGTAAAAAGAAAGGGAATTATGTGAAAGTATGGGAAATTATAAAATCTGATAAATTAACTGTATTGAATAAATGTCAGTGCACTTACAGAAGGGGGGGTGCTTGGATCTGAAATTGATTATTTTGTACTATCAGACAGCTTGGGGGTAGCACATTGTGGTATAGTTGTGACTAGCTTTTCAGACCATTTAGCAATATGGATGGAGATGATGGAAGAAAGGGAATATATTAAAATATGAAAGGGAATAAAAAGAATAAATGAGAAATTATGGGATGAAATTGGAGAGTGGGAAGAATTGCAGTTATAAAACAATCTAATAACCATGAAAGACTTGTATAAAAATTGGTCTGTGTACTTGACTGAATTTAAAAATAAGTATAAATGTGTTTTTTAAAGTGGCAGGATAATGTAAGAAATAAGAGAGGAAAAAGTAAGGTATGGAGAAATTTATATAAATGAATTACAGAATTTACAGGATAATTGAAGAGTATATTGTGGTACGGAAAAAAGAAATATACACACACATATATATATATATATATATATATATATATATATATATATATAATATATACGAAATTGAGAAAAAAAATGAAGACATTACTGTTTGGGCTATTTACAAGAGAGCAAGGGAGGAGGTATCTGCATATTTGAGCAAAATAGTAATGGAGGATGTCAGTTTAATGAGAGAAATGAAACCTGTAAAAGTAGACGCAAAAAGAATTCAAGAGCAAATAATAAGTGTTGCAGTACATCACGTGGAAAAAATATATAAGAATATAAGTATGGAAAATAAAAAGAAGAATATGAAAAATAAATTGCTCTTAGTGAATATTCAAGAAAGTAAATGTTGATTCATTATTGTGCCCAGATGGTATAAGGTATGGAATGTATAAGAAATGAATGGACTGCCAAAAAGAATATTAGCGTTGTCGCCTCACAGTAAGATGCTGTCTGGTTCGATTCTCAGCTAGAGCGTCTTCTGCGTGGAGACATGCATGAATGGGCGTACCTTCGCTGAAGGTTGTGCATCAGGGCTGGCAACTTGGCACGTAAAAATCAACTGCCAATCATTAGCAGACCGGAGTTCTGTTGTGGTGACCCCTAACCGGGAAAAGTTGAAAGACACAACAACAACAACAACAACAACTGAATAAAGGGTGAACTGACTGAGGAAAGGGTTTGTTTATAAAGAGTTATGTAGTGGAATATTAAAATTTATATGGAAGAAAGATGAGAAGAATGAAATAAAAAAAATGGAGACGTCATGCTAAGTAACATAGATTATAACATTTTTATAGAAATAATACAGAGGGGAATGGAAGAAAGAATGAAAGAAAGCATATATGGCATAAAAGGGAAGGGATGTCAAGACTTTTTGTCCATTTCGTCCAGTAATAGTTCTCCAAATGGCTAATAGTAAGCATTTTAAGATTGCTGTGGTGGAGGCACAGCAGCAAACAGGGCAACATCATCACTTCCATAAAAATCAGAAAACTAGTAACGTAGAAGCAATGAAAAAAATGAAGGTATGGAGTAGTAAGCATTCATATAATAATGTTTAATGTACATCATACTAACAAATTTGTGTGACGACCGGTCTCATACAGGGTGGGTGAGATTTCGAAAATCTAACTACATGACTTGGTTAGGACGAATAATGTGGTAATGAGTGTTTGCATGCTAATGACGGTATCATGAAGTGCTGCATGTGATAATGAGGCAAAACAACATAGTGGAGTAATTCGGCAACATCTAAATGTTGACCAATGATGCTGCACTCATAGTATAAAAGATGCATGCTGAGATGAGTTCACAGAATATATGATCAAGATGTTGAGTGAGTTAGGGGAGAAATGGCCCCAGCGGGTACTCAGACTGGTATGGAGAGTACGGTGCATCCCAAATGACTGGAAATTAAGAATTCTAATGCCAGTGCTCAAGAACAAAGGGGACATTCATAACTGTGGGCAGTACAGAGGTATCAAACTACTATCACCCTGCATGAAAGCTCTGGAGAGGATTATTGATAAACAAATATGCAAAGTAGTAGAAAGTAAGATGGGAGATGAGCAGTTTGTATTCTGAACAGGATGCAGCACAACTGACCCAATATCTGCAGTGAGACAGATGGTTGGGCAGAAGCTAAAGATGATGAAAGAGTCAAGCTGGGCATTACTGGAATTAGAGAAAGCATATGACAAAATTCCAAATAAGTTGACTTGGGCAGTCTTATGATGGGTTGATGTCCCAGAAACACTGGCAGAATTAGTGCAGGCTACATACAAGGGTCCAATGACACAAGTACGAACAGTATATGGACTCATGGGGAGAGTTCCGAGTGGGAGTGGGTGTGCATCAGTGTTCTGAGCCCACTGCTATTCATACTGGTGATAGACTACATTAGCAAACAAGCTGGAGGAGAATAAACAAATTTGCTGTACGCAGACAATATGGCATTACAGGCAGAGTCTGAACAAGAACTTGAGCATATGACAGGAGAATGGAATTTAAAGCTGAAGGCTCACTGGATGAAACCGAGTACAGATAAGACAGTTGAAATGGCAGCAAATTTGGGATACCCGAAGAAGGTATGAAATGAGATAGAAGAGAAAATATCGGAACAAATTAAACAGCTTTAAGTATCTGGGAGGGGTGGCTGAGGAGAAGGGAAGTCTGAATGAAGATGTCAAAGACAGAATCAGAGGGGCTGCAGTCAACTGGCACAGAGTTTCAAGGGTAGTATGTAGCAGACAAATGCCAAAGAAGCTGAGAAGTAAGGATTCCAAAAACAGTGATGCAATCAGTAATACTGTAAGATACTGAACTATGGGGAGTGAAGACAGAGCAGCTGAGGAAACTAGAGGTGATGAAGATGAAATGCCTGAGACAGGTAGTAGAATGCACAATGTGGGACAGATGAAGAAATAAGGACATCAGAGCAGAAGCATAAGTAGCTTCAACTGCAGAGAAGGTCAAAGAGAACAGATTAAGGTGGGTACACATGCAGGAAAGTAGAAGACAAGAGGAAGATTGAGTACAGATAAAAAGAAGGCAAAAGGAAACAAAGGCATCACTCAAAGGGGATGGATTGTATGAGAAAAGACTCACAACAGTCAGACGTGTTAAAGAAGGTAGGAGAGAGGCACTGAATTTTGAAAGATGGCTACAGCTAATGTGACACCATAACCCCATGTTGAAAATAGGAAAAAGGGGGTTGATGATAATGTTGATGATATGCCTGTAAGCCACCATCAAATATTATATTATGCCTTTTTCACGTGTTTAGCCCCTGAAGACATTAAAAAGGAATATATAGATGTACAGAAGCAGACTGGCTTGCCTAGGAGAATGCCAAAGTGAGTATTAATGCTGTAATAAAATGTATGCCTTTTACTAATAACAGTACTAACCATTAAAAAGTAAATGCATAACTGTCATACACTTGTGCTACATCTGTCAGTAGCACAGATCAAATGTAGTACATTAGTTACACTGTTCTGTAAATGAAGAGACTTAAAACTAATTAAACCAAGCCACCCCTTGCGTCAAGTGGGTCTCTACCCCCCCCATAACAAGAAATGGAAATTTCAAAAATACCTCACTCGTGCATCAGGCACCCATGGACACTGGATCTTGTAACTAAAGAGATTTAAAACTAATGTAGGTGCTTAACATCCAGGCGTCTAGACAGCAAAATACCTTAACTGTGCTAAATTAAACAAGCATTATCGAGTGTGTTAGAACATTCTGCTGTATAGTTCCTTACTCAAGCCACTGTACTGACGAGCTCATGACCAGGAAACAACAGCTGAAAAAACCTCTCCAGTAAGTGTCCCCCCCAAACCACAGTCTGTTTTCTTTTGAGAAAAGCTTAAATCTATAAAATAGCATACCATTACCTTTCTTCTTCATCTATACCTAACCCCAGCTTTAATATTATATCCTTTTAAGAAATTCAGTCTAAAATTAGATAATGTGGACACTTGCCTTAATTTATCAGTATAAAATAGAGTGACTGTGCAAAGTAACATACTTTATCTTAAGGTTCACTGATTGGTTTCTAATCCTCTTGCACTTCACAAGCACTGTCGCAAACATTTAAATGTGTATTAAATGTAAACTATCCCATTCATTTTAGCAGCAGCTTTCAGCCAATCACATAGCTCTGCATCTGCAGATAATCTGATTCCAGTCACCAACACTATTTTTCTTATTGCACAGTAGACTATCCACAGTCACCAAACAGCCATGCAGTAAGCATTTCTGTTTCTGTGCTCACTCCATCTAAGTTATGTTTCACTGCTAAAGACATTTCACTCTGTTTTAAAACCCTACTTTTAAGTAACATATCCTTTTACCTTTTCACTAGTTTTAATACCTCACTGATTGTTTTTGAAGATGGCTGCACAGAGGATCCAGGTTGGACCTGTTTTATTCAGCCTTGTTTTGCTTGGGCTCACTCCACTCCCCTAACCTAACCCCATTCCCACCCACCTCCACATCAATTACATTTATCTCTAACCTCTCACCTTCCACCTACTTCATGGTCCAACCACCACTTATATCCAATTACTGATCTAAATTCTCCATTATCCTATCTCCAATCCCAGCTAATTACAATACTATTTCCTAGCCTATAACCTTTTAGATACACTGTACTGCCCCCTATGATTGCTACAATACTTTATGCTTCATTTCTTACCTCACCTTCCTTTTTTAATCATCCTTCTCTTTTTTTTCACTAACACTCCCTCAATTATCAAACAAACTATTACTACTTAGTGCTTCTTCCAGTCAATTAAAAATGCCACATCTCAAAGATTTTCTAAACATCTTCATGCTAGCCCAGCACATCTTAATACTTCTGTCTTTCTCCTTTGCCACACACCATACATCCTACCACTACCACCTAGCCCTTTCCCAAAGTAACCAAAAGGTAACTATTAAACTCTCCTACACTAAAGCAATCGACATCTCATCATCTTCTTTTGGCTGTTCCCGTTAGGGGTCACCACACCAGATCACCTGTTTCCATTTCTTCCTGTCCTCTGCATCTTGCTCTGTCACACCAACCACCTGCATGTCCTCTCTCACCACATCCATAAACTTTATCTTAGGCCTTCCTCTTTTCCTGTTACCTGGTAGCTTCATCCTTAGCATCTTTTTCCCAATATACTCAGCATCCCTCCTCAGCACATGTCCAAACCAATGTAATCGTGCCTCTCTGGCTTTGTCTCCAAACCTTCCAACCTGGGCTGACCCTCTAATATACTTATTCCTAATCTTGTCCACCTTCGTCACACCAAGTGCAAATCTTAACATCTTTAATTCTGCCACATCCAGCTCAAACTCCTGCCTTTTTGTCAATGCCACTGTCTCCAACCCATATAACAAAGCTGGTCTCACTACCCTCTTGTAGACCTTCCCTTTCACTCTTACAAGTACTCGTCTGTCACAAATCACTCCTGACACTCTTCTCCACCCACTCCATCCTGCCTGTACTCTCTTCTTCACCTCTCTTCCACACTCACCGTTACTCTGAACTATTGACCCCAAGTATTTAAACTCATCCACCTTTGCCACCTCTACTCCTTGCATCCTCGCCATTCCTCTATCCTCCCTCTCATTCACACACATATATTCTGTCTTAGTCCTACTGACCTTCATTCCTCTTCTCTCTAGAGCATATCTCCATCTCTCCAGGGTCTCCTCCACCTGTTCCCTACTCTCACTACAGATCACAGTGTCATCTGCAAACATCATAGTCCACGGGGACTCCTGTCTGATCTCATCTGTCAACCTGTCCATCACCATTGCAAATAAGAAAGGGCTCAGAGCAGATCCTTGATGTAATCCCACCTCCACCTTAAACACATCCGTCACTCCCACCGCAGACCTCACTGCTGTCACACTACCCTCGTACATATTGTATACCACTCTTGTATACTTTTCTGACACTCCTGACTTCCTCATACAATACCACAACTCCTCTCTAGGCACCCTGTCATATGCTTTCTCTAAGTCTACAAAAACACAATGCAACTCCTTCCGACATTCTCTGTACTTCTCCATCAACACTCTCAGAGCAAAGATCGCATCTCTTTCCTGGCATGAAACCATACTGCTGATCACTAATCATCACGTCCCTTCTTAACCTTGCTTCCACTACTCTTTCCCATAACTTCATGCTGTGACTGATCAGTTTTATCCCTCTGTAGTTACTACAGCTCTGCACATTGCCCTTATTCTTAAAAATCGGTACCAAAACACTTTTTCTCCATTCCTCAGGCATTCTCTCACTTTCCAAGATTTCATTAAACAGTCTGGTTAAAAACTCCACTGCCATTTCACCTAAACACTTTCATGCTTCTACAGGTATGTCATCTGGGCCAACAGCCTTTCCATTCTTCATTCTCTTCATAGCTATCCTTACTTCCTCCTAGCTAATCCATTGTACTTCATGATTTACTATCCCTACATCATCCAACCTTCTCTCCCTCTCATTCTCTTCATTCATCAACCCCTCAAAGTACTCTTTCCATCTCCTCAACACACTCTCCTTGCTTGTGAGTGTGTTTCCCTCATTATCCTTTATCACCTTTACCTGATGCACATCTTTTCTAGCTCGGTCCCTCTGTCTAGCCAATCAGTACAGGTCCTTTTCTCCCTCCTTAGTGTCCAACCTTTCATACAACTCTTCATATGCCTTATCCTTAGCCTTCACCACCTCTCTTTTTGCCATGCACCTCATCTCCTTATACTCCTGTCTACTTTCTTCATCTCTCTGACAATCCCACTTCTTCTTTGCCAACCTCTTTCTCTGTATACTCTCCTGTACTTCCTCATTCCACCACCATGTCTCCTTGTCATCCTTCCTCTGTCCAGATGTGATACCAAGCACCTTTCTAGCCGTCTCCCTTACTAGCTCTGCTGTAGTTACCCAGCTATTTGGTAACTCTTCACTGCCACTCAGTGCCTGCCTTAACTCATCCCTGAACTCCACCTCACAATTACCCTTTTTCAATTTCCACCACTTGATCCTTGGTGCTGCCCTCACACTCCTCCTCCTCTTCTTGATAACCAATGTCATCCTACAAACCACTATCCTATGCTGCCTAACGACACTTTGTCCGGTCACCACTTTACAGTCTCCAATCTCCTTCAAACTGGCCCTCCTACATAAGATATAATCCACCTGTGTGCATCTTCCTCCACTCTTGTATGTCACCCTATGTTCCTCCTTCTTGTTAAAATACGTATTCACCACAGCCATGTCCATCCTTTTTGCAAAATCCACTACCATCTGACCTTCTGCATTCCTTTGTTTAACACCATACCTACCCATCACTTCCTCATCCCCCTGGTTCCCTTCACCAACATGCCCATTGAAATCTGCTCCAATCACCACTCTCTCACCCTTGGGTACAGTCATCACCACTTCATCCAATTCACTCCAAAATTTTTCTTTCTCATCCATTGCACACCCAACTTGTGGAGCATACGCACTAACAACATTCATCATTACACCATCAATTTCCAGCTTCATAAACATCACTCTATCCAACACTCTTTTCACCTCCAAAACACTCTCAGCATACTGTTCCTTCAGAATAACTCCTACGCCATTTCTCCTCCCATCTACACAATGATAAAACAATTTGAACCCACCTCCGATACACAAACTTTCAAATATCTCATGGCATCTTCAACACCATCATCCTAGGGTACCATAATACTAAAGTACCACCACCCAAAATAATTTTAAAAATATCATATTTAGATACCACAAATATATATGTAGTCACATCAGAACAATAGCAAACAACTCAGGAGCAAAGTTAAACACCAAATCAAGTTACACAAAAAGAACTATTATACTAACATGGAAATTAAGCATCAAAATAGCCCACAGAAATTCTGAGCTACAATCAGAAACATACTCAGTCCCGAACAAATTATAAGCCCCTCCCTACCTTACCAAATAACTCAAAAAGCACTGCTGAAGAGTTTAACAAATACTTTACAGAAAGCATTCTTGCACTAACCAGAGATACCCCAAATAATCTACAAACAACTAACAATCTAAATAACAATAATAATACTTCCTTCTCATTTCAACCCATCCCCACCAAAACCATAGAATAACTCCTAAACTAATTTAAACCAACTATAACTGCACTGATAACTTGCTAGCAGAGTTCCTAAAAATTGCACCTGAGGCTATATCTTATCCCATAACAATACTGATCAACCGCATGATTTCTGAAAATGACATCCCTACCATCTGGAAAGTGTTTTATATTATCCCCCTACATAAAGGTTGTAAATCAACTGAACTAACTAATTATTACCACATAGGTATCGTACCCCCACTTTCAAAACTCCTGAAGAAATGTATACATTCCCAACTTATGAGATATCTTACATGCAATAACTTACTTGCCATCTCCTAACGTGGATTTAGACCCTCCCATAATACAACCACTGCTCTACTTAGCTTTACCAACACCATAAACCAATACAGGAATGAGGGAAACAGTCTCATTGGTTTTCTTGGATATTTGCAAAGCCTTTGACACAGTCTCCCAACCAAACTTCTAACTGCTCTCAAACCTAAAGATACACCCTTCATATGTCTAATGCTTCCATAGTTACTTACAGGCCGTCAGCAGGCAGTTAAGTGGCAATATGACCTCTCCACACTTCTCCCTATTACCCTTGGGATCCCACAGGGATCCATATTTGACCCTCTTCTCTTCAGTATTTTCACTAATAACCTCAACTCAGCCACCTCACTTGCTACCCTTATCCAATATGCAGATGATTCAGTATTAATTTATGCAGCCCCTACCATGCAACAACATCAGGACAAAACACAACAGGTCTTTAGAGAAATTGAAGCATGGCTGGCTAACTCCCAACTTATTCTTAACCCCAAAAAACAAAACTTATGATCTTTCAACCTACCAGACCACTAGATTCCCTTCATAGTTCCACATTACAGCTAATAACACATTAATTACACCTGAACCATCTACCAAGCTACTAGAAGTCACTGTAGAGAATAAGTTAAGATTTGACTTGCATATATCACAAAAAAATAAAAAAGTCCTCAAAAATGGACACCCTTTACAGAAACCAAAAATTTTTAACAGACTTCTCAAAAGCTGCCATAGCCAGAACCCACCTACTAGCAATTCTATTATATGCTTTGCCCATCCTTATCCACCTCAAAAAACAGATTTACATAAATAGAATGCATGATATAACAAAATAGCTAAATTTGCTACTGGATCATTACACAGGCCACATCACTGTCTAGCCCTCAAAAAACTCTCCTGGTTTGAACTACCTCAGCTTCTTGCATACAATCAATTAATCATGGCTCACAAATTACTCTATAACCCAAAAAAACCTGCAGCTCTCCAAAGCTTACTACATCCTTACTCTAACACTCAATCAGTATGATCATGAAATAAATCTTTACTACAAGTCTCTAAAACTAACAATACTGCAGGAGACTATCTCAAAAACCTGGAACTCCCTCCCCAGTAATATTAGAACCATTGACAACACACACCAGTTTAAAAAACTACTAAAAAATTATCTAACTGACACTTGCCTCTGCTCATGCAGCACCCCTGGCTGATCTCCTGTTATCATAAGTACACTCTCCATTAATTATTCAGTCTGTCTCTTCGACAGTGATCTTATTTGTATTATGTTTTTTTTCTTTTTATTCTTAAATGTGTGACAAATCTAGAATTATTTTCCCTTTATAAATGTCAATTAATACTCATAGACTCTATGTTAATAATATCACTATGTTAAGTTCCATATCTGATGTTGTATCTACTGTTAGACTTGCTGTAGCTACAGTAACTTGTGTTGTGTATATTGTTTGTCATGCTGTATTTACTGTTACTAATGCTGTATGTGCTGTCACTTTTTGTGGAGCTTTTCTCCCCGGGCCTCCGCTGAAAATGGGCTCTGTCCAGTTGGACTTACCCAGTAAACAAATGTAAAATAAATAAATCAATAATAAGTATAATAATTATGGAATGTGGTTCCTTTTGCCTCCTCCTGTATATTTGGATAAGTGGATTAACATGTTAAGTGTCTTTGTTTTCACATTGATAAGGATGTTACTGGGTCCATTTCCCTACACTCCCACATGCATACGCACACTGTTGTGATCATGGATAACATTTCATGTATATGCCTCTAAGCAGCAGTATAACTGCAGCGGTCTGTATCAGTAAGATCATCATTATTACTTTGCTGGATATTTTACAACTTACAGTAGGATTGGCTGTGTTTTGTCTGTCATCTGTGATTGAAATAAGTCTGTCTGTCTGAGCAACATGTTTAATTTATATTTGTACAGTAATCTCAGACATCAGAATGCATCTCTGTCCACAGGCGGATGTTGGTCTGGCTAAACAGCTCTGGCTCATAGTCTTCTGTCTATAGTACTGCTTGTTAGGCTGGCTGTTCTTTTAGCACTCCATTATATATCTATCAATCTGTATCTATCGCTCTATCTATCTATATGACATCCATGATTATTTAATATTTTGATAAGTGTATTCTATTTAACTGTATCATAAGCAAGAAAAACTAAAATGCAGTCTGTTACTGCCACATTTCTGAATCAGCAGATAAGTGTGGTCCACTGGTCCCTTTAAGTCATTGCTCTTTCCTTCTCTATATATTTTCTTTCAGGATAATCAGTGCTGAGAACTGCAGTTACAAGCCTCTTTCAAGTAAGGAAAATTGATATTATAACAAGCATAAGAAAACTTTTCTAATTACAAAACTCAGGCTGGGAAATATAATACTGAACAATTCCTTAGAAAATGTGATAACCCTATATTACATGCTTAGTTGTTTTTGATTTCATATAATATAGAATCCTACATATGAATGTTGAACAACACTTGATTTTTACATTTTGCTGATATGTTTAAAAAAGTCACAAAATATGCTGTCTAGTATCAAGTAAGGAATGCTATTTTTCAAAATATATAAAAAATAGTTTTATAAAGCTTTTCACTCAGGCTTAATACATATAATCAGATTGTACCCGAGTATAAACAACTGGAATGAGTAACACAAAAATGTCCTTATATCCCAATTTAAACAATAGGATGGGGGTTGGCATAATGTCTAAGGTGCTTACCTCCTAAATACCAGGTATAGGGTTTGATCCTTACCTTAAAAAAGCAAAAAAATGGCTTGGCTCAAAATGGTCCACAAAGGCAACTGCCTACAAACACATTAACATATGTAACACAACCAGCATTTGAAAATTGTGTATTTATTTATTTATTTTACATTTGTTGACCAGGCTAGTCTAACTGGATATATGTCCATTTGCAGTCGAGGCCCAAGGAAAAAAGCTCAGAGACAAACATAATTACACATAGAATCCACAATAAAAGACAGTGGAAAAAAACAATTACATAAGTAAGAAGCTAATTAGCATATGTTTTAGCAACAGTTATAAGGTTACACTTAGGAAGACATATTGTTATTATACAGAACATTTTATGTACATGAGTTTATGCAGCACAGTAAGGAGGTAAAGAAGAATTAATTCCAACACAATATAGAGGATAGAAAATTATCAGAAAAAATGTTTTTAGTTGAGAAGTATTAAGACAAAGGGAGAATAGTATCAGTCTGGAATGGAGCAAGGGCAGAGCCACTGCTTTTTCATGAAGATTCCCAAATGTTTCTTGAAAAGCTTTGTGGAAGTAAGGGATGTTATTTCTCTTGGAAGTTTGTTCCAAGTATTGCCAACAGCATTAGAGAACAGGCAGTCACCGGATTTGTTGTTGGATTTTATGGTGGCTACTTGTAGTTTCTTAGTGGATCTTAGGGTTGGTAGATTTTTATAGGAATTGAAGAGGTTACAGAGTATGGGAGTATTTGTAGGATGATGTAAGATTTTGTGGATAAAAATGAGTTTCTGGAAAAGTAGTTGGTTTTGAACCTCCAGCCATCCTAGAAGTTTAAGATTATGGCAATGGTGGGTTTGAAAAGGGGCACCCTTACATGATAATTCAGTTTTATATAAGGAACTATCAAAAGTCCTAAAAAGTGGTATCCACAGACCAGTGCACAAATGAAGAATCAGGGCCAAGTTGCTGTTCCTTAGCTGTTGGCCCATAGCTTGAGCCTTACTAATGCCTATCTTTAGGCAGTAGTTACATGCACAGTTCTGAACTGTGTTAAAATCCTGTTGCAAAACAAACATGCCGGAATCCAAGGTATCAGCAACTTAAAGCAGGTCTAATACTTAAGATCCATTTTCAGATGGTTTACTGTCAGTTGCTTAGTTCAGCTCAACTTTAGTCACAGCTGGTTGAGCATAACATAACAGCTTGAGATGGAAGCTGCTCAAGTCCTGTTACTCACGTCACATACAAGCAAGACCATCATTCCTATCTGTCAGTGACCATTCTGTCTCCAAGGTAGAGTGACCTCAGATTGAGAATAATAAATTACAGAAGGTATTGGGGAGAAAAGTATGTCAAATCTATGGGTGCAGGGGTACTTGTCTTACTGCAAAAAATGCTTTTTTAAATTTGTGTCTTTTGCTCATAGTATGATGAGCTTGAATACATGCATTGTGACAATGTGTGCAGTTGAGGTGGCATGTAGAGAGTGTGTTGATAAGTTATTGTGATATGAGCTCAGGTATGTGAAATTATCACAGTCAGTTCATGAAGGGTTCCTACCTTTAGGTCCTTTAGAATATCTGTGATATACGAGTGCTCACCTGAATCAATGGCTTTAGCCAAGTCTATAAATAAAGCCAAAAACATGTTAGATTCCTCATGAATACTACAGATCTGCTCTATGAAGACTATGACATCTGATTTTGCAGAATGCCCTTTCTAGAAACCACTTGGCAAGCTGGCTAATAGGCTGCTCTTCTCTGAATAATATGTTAATTGATCAGAATGTAATTTTCAAATATTTAGTTAAAGGATCTCAGCTCTGTGAGGAAGAAAGATGAAGCCTTGACTATGAACTGGGAAACCAGTCTGGGAATGAAGGAGTCAGATGATGTGAGAGAGGAACGAAGAGGCAAAGCCCACTGACCTCTCCCAGGAGGGAAAATGGGGATGGGCATGGTTGTGGGCACATGAACAAGGCATGACTGCCCTGGTGGAGTCCAGAGAAACTGCCTGCAGTGCTTCCCTATAGAGGTGGAGCTTGATCTGCTGAATTATTCCCTTGGGGAATTGAGGGACAACCCATTTCTGATGCCAATTATACTGATTGCTAACTGGATGTGCATGGGGGGGGGGTAGGGCATAAAACAGCAACCTGACCCTCCAGTTAGATGATGGCAGCATTCTTTATCTACCTGACCTCAGTTAGTAGGGTAGCCTGCAGGGAGAGGTAGATAGTCAGTGGAGGTTCAGTGCAAATATAAATAAAATAAATGAATGATTTGAGATATACCTCCCTGGACTATATGAGGAGAGACATGATCGAGCTCGCTGAATATGTGTCCGAGGCAGGTATGTTCCTAGCCTTAAGCAGCATTTCACTGTTACCCAGAATTATGCCTCAATACAAACAGAAAATGATTGACTTAAACAACTGGCTTAGTTTCTGGTGTCATTCTAAGGGGATCCATTACCTGATAGCCTGGGATGACATGATTGACAAACCATGATGCTTTGCCAGAGATGACCCGCATCTGTCTCCCTTGGGCTTCAGGCTCCTGGCAAAGGCTCTTGCCTCCCCCAAAGTGCTTTTTTAGGCAATGCCATAAGGTCAAAACTACCAACATGAAAATTTCATCAAAATGTAACATAAAGGTCATGCTGCTAAACATTAGGAGTCTAAACATGAAACTGCTCTCATTGCAAACATTCCTAACCATGGAAGAAGCTGACATTTGTGCAGTCACAGAAACCTGCTTCAAAGCTGTGGAGAACACCACAACCATACCAGGTTACTCATCCTATCATTCATTCAGACCCCAAACTGTGGGCAACAAAACAAAAGGAGGTGGAGTTGCAATATATATAAAAGACATAAACACTTCTAGTCTGGTCAAACAGTATGATGAAGAGGAAACACTCCAGGTGCAGTTAACAATTGACTAGACCCCTATTCAAATCATAGCTAGCTATAGGCCTCCAACTTTGACTGAAGATGCCCACTCCACCTATGTGGACCTCTTCGAATCTATCAAGATTCAACCCTTTACCCTGATTCTGGTCGACTTTAACTATCCAACCATAGATTGGAAGAAATAGTCATACCAAAACACAAATGCCTAGAGATTCCTTGATTTCATCAATGCAAATTCCTTGGACCAGTTGGTTGACACTCCCACAAGAGGTGAAAATATCTTGGACTTGGTATTGACCAACATGAGTAACCACTGCAGCATCCCTACAGTGTCATCATCCCTGGTAAGATCCGACCACAAAGCAGTCACTTTCGAAGTCACATCTCCCCCAACCCCCCTCCCCGGCTAGGGTCAAACAAAAAAACTTCTCCAAAGCTGATTACAACTTCCTGAGGGAAGGTATAAACAGCTTCACAACACCCTCCCCTTCCATAGGAACTGGCACATATGTCCAAACCTGCACCAACATACTATATCAGAATTTATATAGCTGCATAGAATCAGGAATACCAGACAGGAGGAAATCATCCTCCTCAAGTAAGAGTAAACCTGTCTGGTGGATATCTACAATAAATAAACTCTATAATAAAAGGAAAAAAATTGCTATTCAGGACCAAGAAGGAGCAGGTGCCTAATTGGAAGTAATCTCTCCTTGGTCTGAACAAGCAAAAAAGAGCACTAGTGAAATCCTCCAAAGAAAACTTCGAGTCCATACTGGCCATATGTACTAAAGACAAACATACCAAATATAAGGCCTTCTTCACATATGTCCGCAGTCTCAAGGGAAGCATCCAGATCTGCTCAGAACTGGTGGTCAATAACAGCACATACACAAACGCTGCAGATATAGCCAACCTGCTGGCAGACAGGTTTGGTGAAAAGCCATCACTGCCCTCTCTAAGGCAAAAAAATACAACCTCCATGAGACCCGATAACATCCTAGGCCTCATCCTACATGAACTCAGGCAGGAACTTGCAGTACCATTAGGCACCCTATTCAACCAAAACCTAAGTACTGGCTTTGTCACAGCTGAGTAGAGGACAGCTACTGCCATCCCTTTGCACAAAGGTGGAGCGTCCACCGATCCAGGAATATATAGACCCATTAGCCTAACTAGCCTGATCTGCAAGGCCATGGAGCAGATTATTATGGACCTCATTAACAAGGACATCAGACACTTGATTCTACACAGTTTGATTTTGTCAAGGGGAGGCCATGCCTATTAAATTTGGTCAACTTCTTTGAGATAGTCACCAAGGCCATAGATGAGGGGAAGATGGTGCACACCATCTACCTTGACCTGTCCAAAGCCTTCGATAATATTTCCCACTGAAGTATAATAGATAAACTCTCTCAACTAGGCATCAATCCATATGTTACCAGATGGGTAGCAAACTGGCTCACTGAAATAACCTACCTAGTCAAAATAGGGGAAGCCACCTCAAGTAGTCGACCCGTAACAAGTGGTGTACCCCAAGGATCAGTCTTGGGGCCTCTGCTGTTTGGGATATACGTCTAGGAGGTACAGGCCAAATCTAGTGGGCTATGGCTGACCATGTTTGCAGATGACTGCAAGCTGGGTGCTGTCATCAATTAGCATAAACAAACAGGAACAAAAGCTGGAACACCACTGACAAAACTTCTTTAATTGTAATACACGTTCTGGTACCTCGGCTTCTTGCCTTCTGTTGGAACATGTTTACATTACAAGTGTGTCCCTATATATACTGTTCAACTTTCAAATAATTCAATTAATCAGCATTATTTCATTAGATAATTGAACAATTATATTACTACTAAACCAGTTGGTAAACATTTATTTCCTTCAAACAGACTAATACAATTGATTTAAAGACACCTCAGAGGTGACCTCTGTCTGGCATACAAAGCAATCTCAGACCCCGCCCTGATGGCATTGCTGCATATCCACAAGTCAAGCTCCACTCAAGTAACCCACATGTGTGACCTCAACCTGATCTGTGACATCAATAGGACTTGTTGGAGGGGCAGATTTGTGTCCCTGAGACTCCCCCTTTTGTGGAATAGACTCCATCTCCACGTAAAACAGAGTACCTCATTAACCATTTTAAGCACAACCTGGATAACTGGATGGAGAACAGAAAATACATCCCTGGGATTCCACCTGTGTCACTGCTAGACAGTGGCATAGGGTGCTGACTTGTTGGAACATGGGCTAAATTCTTGGCTAGGCTTGTAAAGGCCTCAGGGCCAATTGCCTAGTAACTTTCTATGATCCTATGATAATAAATAAATAAAAATACTTAAAGAAGTCAAGGTTATAAGTGGTTGATAGTTTCTCATTTGTTCTTTGTTACTTTTCTTATAGACAGGAACTAATGCTATAAGTTGCCAGGCTTTATGGAAATTTGTTATTATGCAAGAATTAAAGATATTAATTACTGAATAGACCAGAAAGTTTAGACTGAGCTTTGAGCATCATATGTCTGTATTATCAGTTGTAACAAAAGGCCATGTATAACTACACAAAATTGTCCCATAAGAGCAGATAAACTGAAGGCCTGGGAGTTATTCTGTTACGGCACCAAATAATCAGCAGTACTCTTACTAGACTGCATAAAATATTTATTGACTACCATTGAAGGTTCAATGTGTCTCTAGTTAGTTTCCTTCTCCTTCATTTATCTGCATTATAATGGTAACTGTACTCCTAACAAGCTTAGTATTCAGGCTTTGTGACATGTTCCCTTAACTTTTTATGATCAGAATTATCCAATATTTTCCTGTTTTCTTTTTGTATTTTCTCATAATTAAATTCCTTTGGATCATATAAATAGATCAATTTTTATAAGACCTATAAACCTCATTAAAATGGTCTATTTATATGGTTAAGCATTTGTTATTGAATGCAATCTGAATAAAAATACTAGAATTTATTGCTGTCTGTATAGATGTGGAGCTGAATTTCCTCGAGAATCATTGGCTTGAAGCACAAGACACTGATGAACACAATGTTGATCACTGTTTTCCTTAGGAGATCATTGCTGGTGTGATTTCTATGTCTACACCAGTAGTAAATAATTTATTTTGGGGAATTCCTCCTTTCTTTGACTTGGTGCAACTGTGGGATCAGTATATATAAGGTGAGGGGTATGGTGGGCTTGCACCCTACATCGTGGGGCTTCTCCTTTGGAAAAAAAACTCTAGCACTACACTTTTTTGCTCTTCAGTAATCTGGGAATTAGTTTTCCACATTTCTGATGCTTGATGGGAAACTTGCCATTTGTTGTCATATAATAGAACTAATTAAGGTTTTTGAGGTTTTATCCTAACCTTGTAGAAAGTCAATTATCACTACTCTGTTTCAACAAAGTATTAAAAATAGTAACTGTCTCATCGACTCAACAAGAACGTAAATAAAAACAATTAACTAGG